>NW_025893134.1:0-3704 GCF_002878395.1 Capsicum annuum
CATTCTTTAAGGCATAGGTTGATTTCATGCTCTCATTACTTCAAACCATCCAAAGTTTAGGATTTTCAACCAACAACCACATATATTCCATGAAAACATCCTTAGATAAAATCTTGAAACTAAAACATCAATCATCAACATGTACATATTCATATCACCACAAAAAGTTCACAAAGCAACATTTAAAATCATGATTCTTGAGCTCTATGAACGAATTGAATCCATAGATGAACACTACGCATACCTTAGAATAGTAATCCGTGAAAATCGTAGTGAAATAAGCTTGAAATTGGAAACCCCCAATTGAACCCTAATATTGCTCTTGGTTGTTCTTGAGAGAAACTTGATGAAACCTCAATATTTTGGTGATAAATGGCTCAAATCTCATGTTAAAGACTATATATAGGGTAGGAAAAATGTCCAAAATACCCTCTAAGACGCGGAGGTTGAATGCTGAAAATTGGGCATCCACCGGACTGGCAGGGCGGCGCCTTGCTCTTACCCTCTCTCTAAGCAGGGTGGTGCCTTGCTTAGAGAGCCTCTCTAAGCTAAGAGGCGCCCCCTAATCGCGGAGAGCTACTGGTTTGAAATCCAAACGTGCCCTAAACGGAGTCCAAAAATTCTGAAACTTACCCGGGATGTACTACAACCTTGCTCCGCAACGCAACTTGAAAATCGAAAAATGAAGTCGGGAAGGTCGTCAAATAAATCCCCGAAGTTTGGAGGTCTAAAATGAGACTAAGTGTTGAACACTTATGAAATTTCTAAGTTTTTAAGGCTTGTAAAGCCAAATGAGCTGGACTTAGACGCAATGATTTTGCGGGGTCTTACAGCATTAGACCAATAAATTATGATTATTTCTTTTCCCTCAATTGGTTCAAGGTCATGAACCAACTATTCCATCTAATAGTTTTGATATGCAGTATACGATTAATGAATATACCATGATGCACAAAGATGGATTCCTCAAAGAAGATAGAAGATGTATGTTAGTTTTTCTAACATAAGGGGGAGATTATAAGCGCTATGAAATATGTTAGGAATTATCACCAGATCCTCATCCAAAAGATAATTCAAGTCAAATGCCGAAAGCATCTCATATTAAGCGCAAGTGCTCTTATTTTGTATTTCTAAAGGACAAAGTCTATGCATGCGTGAAGCGTGGTAGACTATTCGGTTCCAAATGAAATAGTCATATTAAGTGAAAGTGCTCTTATTTTGTGTTTCTAACAGACAAAGTCTATGCATGCGTGAAGAGTGGTAGACTAATCAGTTCCAAATGAAATAGTCCTTGAAAAATAACGAGCAAATAATCATAATAAGAAGGCAATGAGCTCTTGAAGATCCTACGACATAACACTTCATGAAACCTTATGAGAGGTTCATGTACCTGAAAATAGTGAAGTGATGAGATCTCAAAATGTTATGTTGCATTATGAACCGATACAAAATGATATATCATCAATATTTTTGATACAATATTGGAGCAATATTGTGAGAGATTACGAGGATCTGAATTCTACGTTTATTTAAGCATGCTGACGTAGAAATATTTATCAAGTGACCTGAAAGGATGCATTTTGGTAAGCGTAAAACTTATTTGATTTGCAGTCCAAACACTTGAGGATGTCACACTTGACATGTTGGATATAGTCACTTGACAAAATTTGTATGAAAACTTCTTTAAGGATTCAAAATATAAAAGTTTCTGGGAAACTTATTGATAATCCTTATATTGTATAAGCTTATAGCTTGAAAATTATTGAAACTCTTGGAGAGTTTTCAAAGCAATAGATTATTTGCTGAAATGAGAAATATACTGAATTAGATTGGTTATGAAGTATCATATCTTAGTGCAAGTGGTGCACTCATGTATCTTGCAAATACTACAAGGCCTGATATAGCCTTTTCAGTCAATTTGTTAGCAAGGTATATTTTTGCTCCTACTAGGAGACATCAGAATAGGACAAAACACATGAGCTTGTTTTATTCTAAAGATTACAGTCCCGATATTATTGGTCATGCTGATGTTGGGTACTCATCTAACCCACATAAATCTCGATCTCAAGCATAAAATGTGTTCACATATGGGGATACTGTCATATCTTGGAGATATGCAAAGCAGTCTATCATAGCTACTTCATCGAATCATGCTGAGATAATAGCTATTCATGAAGCGAACCGAGAATGTGTGTGGTTGAGGTCCATGATACATCTCCTTCGAGAAAAATGTGGTTTGAAATGTGACAATGTACCCACAATTTTATGTGAAGATAATGTAGCATGAATAGAACAACTTAAGAGAGGATGCATAAAAGGAGATAGAATGAAACACACTTCGTCAAAGCTATTCTACATACATGATTTATAAAAGAATGGTGATATTAACGTGCAACAGATTCATTCAAGTGATAATGTGACTGATTTATTCACCAAGTCTCCTCCAATTAGTCTCCTCCAATTGCAACTTTCAAGAAGATTGTGCACAAGATCGGGATGCAAAGGCTCAAGGATGTTCTCATTAAGGGGAGTTAATATGCGTTGTACTCTTCTTCCCTTTCAAGGTTTTATCCCACGGGGTTTTCCTTGTAAGGTTTTTAATGAGGCAACCTATATGCGTATTGTTAGAGATGTGGACTCTTTTTCCTTCACTAGATTTTTTTCCCACTGGTTTTTTTCTAATAAGGTTTTAACGAGGCACATTATCTATCTAGACATTCAAGGGGGAGTGTTATAAATATATCATATATAGTGAATGTCTACTTTACCATATATTGTGTATGTCTATTTATGGAAAAGTTACAAATCCCAAGGCTAGTTTTCCCCCTATAAATAAAGGGGTTTTCCTTCATTGTAATTGACTACATCAAGAGATCCCTCAACAGAAGAAATAAAAATTACTCTCTCTATTCTCTCTACTCTTCTTCTTGTTCTTTCTTGTTTCATAACATTAAATAAATAAAATTTTATTTATACATCCAAAGAAGGGTTCAATGTTGAAAATGATGAGTTCTCAAATTTTTTTAATGAAAAATTAGGTAAACTTTCACCAATTGAAATGTCCTCTGCCTTGAACCTAACAATCAATTCCGCTTTTTTAATTGTACTAAAGTCTAAGAGTTCCACCCTTTTTTTTTTTTTTAAACAAAGAATTAGCTATTCCACTTTAGAGTGTGTATTATGTTATTTTTATGTTTGTGTAAAATAATAAGTAACCCATAAAATTATGAGATGCACAAGTTGATTTGGATACTTGATTCTTAATTATCTTACAATTTTTTTTGGTTGACAGGAGATTGACCAATCAAGATCGAGTGATCTCAAGGGTTTAGGTGTGTTTCTCCTGCTGCGACTACCTCTTTTCTATTTGAAAGGTAAAGGCTCGACAAATAGGGGCAAGTGTTTTCATGAATGAATGCGGTAAACCGATTAATCTTCTAGTTACATGTCGGGAACAAGAAACCAACCCAGCTAACTTAATTTTTCGAAGAAAAGAGAGGGCGCTCTTCCAATATTGAGCTCCTAGCTCTACCTCTCTTTTTTCAAAAGTATATAGAAATGGTAGGCATTGGGAGAGAGTGAACTACCCAGGGAGACAGGGGCAACCTCTCTATAGAAGAGAAGGGAAAGGGTTGTCCGCTCATAATGATCGTAGAGTTATATATATATATATATATATATATATATATATATATATATATATA
>NW_025893135.1:0-1171 GCF_002878395.1 Capsicum annuum
TCATCTAAACATAATGTAGAAAAATGTTTTGAGTGAGGCCCAACTAAGTCTACTTCAAAATTTACACTATATACTACAGACTCACTTTTTTTCACCTTCTCAATGTCAGTTTCAAGATCAGGATGACAATCGAGTGGTTGTGATTCTTGAGTTTTCTCCTCAAATTGGCTAATTTCCCCCTCATATTCTTCTTTGTTTAGCCACTATAAACATGGTGGGAGTGGTAACTCTTTTAGCTTTTCCCGTAGCTGTTCTTGATTCTCTAAGATTCGTTTCATCAATGTGTTTGCTTGAATAGTGACAACACACATATCTTCAGTATGATCACTTTGACCACAAGCCAAACAACAAGTTACAGTAAGTAGGAAAGTATCCACATCATATTGTGAAGGTCCCATCCATGCACTTCCAGGTAAATCTGGACAGCAAGCCTCAAAATATGGTCCCCCACAATAATAACAAAAATTGTCACAAGAATCGTCATCACACAAAAAACCATCTATCCAGGCTGACATCTCAAGAAAGGTGTGAGAAAAATAAAAATAAAATAAAATAAATAGAAAAACTAAACTAAACAAATATTTACAAGTTTGAATTCAAGCAAGTAAACAAAAATTCCAAACCAAATCAATAAGCCATGTTGTTCCCCAACAACGACGCCATTTTTTGATAACACTCAACTTACACGTCAATTTAGTGCAAGGCGGCCATGGTCAATATATTTACACAACTTTGGAGTCGGGGTAAAATCCCCAGAGAACAATGTGAGTGACACTTAAACTAACTTGTAACTATAGCTACAAGTTAAATTCAGACAAATGACCTGAAAAAATAAAATGGGGATAATTAGACAATGGTTAAGTGTTCAATTTGTTTCAAAACTCAAAACTAAGATTTCAACGATTCAAATCATTGATAGAGAGAAACTAGGGATGTGATCACTATGACTATTAATCCACCATTGAATAATAACTATAGTACTAGGTTCTCATGACTTGTGGGAAACACCAAATTATCAATTTCAATAGTTCATCTAAGTGTTGCTCAACCTACCTAGATGTTTAACTTCCGAATTCTCTCGAATTTAGGAAACCCCCTATTCATACTGAATTTATGTCAAGTTAGTCAATCTTGTTATAGCATTAACCATTAGATGGGAGCTTAACCTTCC
>NW_025893136.1:0-2417 GCF_002878395.1 Capsicum annuum
ATGTTTACTCTTAATCTTTGTATATACTTTCATCATCATCTTAGTGGTGAATGCTTATATGTTTTATTTCATTTCGATGATGAATTAATCCTCTACGTCTCAAATTATTTTCAATAGATAACAAAAAGCATAATTTATTTGGAGGGATATAACTTGCTTGAAATTAATCAAGTATTTAAAAAAAATAAAAAAATTAAGGGTAATAAAAACACCAATTAGTAGCTATTAGTTGATTTTGAGCTTAACAAAATAGATAACTTTATTTGATGTGATTATTTGGCATTAGTAATAGCATATATGCTAAAAAAAATTGATACTTAATATTTTATTAATAAAATAAGAGATATTTTCTAATAGCATTTGTGTATATCTAATACAAAATAATAAATTACGTAGAGACAGAGTCGTTAGATGAGAGAAGAGTAGGATATTATGGTGATTGGGGCAGGGTAGGGGTGAGCTAGGTGGAGTAGAATGGGTATTGGGGGTCTGGGTGAGTGTGATAAAAAAAATTATTTAAAAAAAATGAAAAAATTTTTTTGATGGAAGGCGATTTGGGGATAGGAGTTGGGTGAGGTGAGAAAAATATTTTATAAAAAATATTATAAAGTAAAAAAAACTGGGAAAGTAGAGTGGTGAATTTGATAGATCTTAATTAAATTAATTTAATAGATACCGTGAGAAGTATAATTAAACACTTAAAGTTTTTAATCATAAACTTGAACATTGTAAAAATAATGGGAAATAGAACAATATCTGAAAAATTAAAATAAATAATTATGCACTTAATTTTTTAATTGAGACTAAATAAAATTAAAAAGTTAGAATTAGAAGTTTGTAATTAATACAAATAAGAACTTTTAGTGTTTTAAGTGCAATTGAAAGAAAGAACTTTTTTTAAAAGAGTATATATAGTTAGTTGTGAAGTTGAATTGATAGATAAAAAATATTGAAATTTGAAATGAAGGCTAAGAAATGTAATTATATGTCTTAGTGATTAAAAATATAAAAGTAAAAGTTCCACAATAATATTAATAATTATTTAGTATTTTATATTTTATTATTTTAAAATCCGGTAAATGAAATATGATTAAATAACTACTATTATTTTTTTTCATATCAAAACATCTAATCTAATTTAGTTGTGATTAGTTATTAAGTATTAATTGTAATTTCACTATTAACACATATTTTTAATATTTCAAGGTCAATTTAAAATATATTGGTGTGATGAATAAAAATCAATTAATTTTATGATTTCAATGTGAATTACATAGTATTTTATAATAAATATTTTTATAAAATTATTCAGCACATCGCGTGGATACCTATACTTGTCTTTATATATATATATATACACACACATACACAACCTTCTCTGACACATATACAAGTGCAAGCTTTCTTCTTCTTTTTTATTGATAATTATTTTCAAATTTATATTTTATTTATCTCGAGAGAATTTTCTATGATCGTTATTTGCTGAGGTATTGATTGATCTTTATTTGTGTATCTTAATAATATATTTTTGCATACATTCAATGTCACAATAATAGAAAATTTTATTTTTATATTTAGTACTAATAAAATCATATTTATGTCCTTTCTTATTCTTTTTATTCATAATATTATCATGATAGTAATATATAAAACTAAAGAAATATATTTGTAATTTATATTTTAACATCCCTTATTTTTCTGATAAATAATTTCCACAATGAATAAGAAGATTATAGGTCATGTTGCTCATCAATTTTCTTTGAGTAACTACTAAAATATGTTGTTCATACTTAATTAGCCTTTTAATTATTTTATATTGGTATTCATTGTCCCATATATACCTAACATAGATAAAAAGATTATAGGTAATGCTTATTAGATTTCTTTGGATAACTACCAATATATTGTCAAGGTTAATTTAATTTTTGAATTATTTTATATTTATTTATGGTTAACATTATATTGATCTATTGAAACAAATATACCAATCATGGATTAAAAAAAAATGTATATAATGCGCATCAAATTTCTCTAAATAACTATCAAGATATGTTGTTCGCGCTTAATTTAATTTTTTAAGTTATTTTGTTATTATTTGTTATTAACATTGTATTTATCTTTTTCACTGGTGTGTCTAAGGAAAGCTAAAGTTTACACAGATTTGATGCACATAAATCTCTCAAAAATGAGAAATAAATATTTGAGTAATCAACAAGTATAGTGGAGAATTAAAATATATAAAAGAGATTTATCATATCATTTTTGTAAAGAATGAACAAAAATATATTTGTATGTGCCCAAATATTATTATATCATCTTTTTATGTCTTTTAGCATAATTCTCTTAAGCATAAAGACGACTTTCGAACAGTATTACGTCTAATTTAATTATTTACTCTATCCTCAAAAGATCATAAA
>NW_025893137.1:0-2708 GCF_002878395.1 Capsicum annuum
CTAAAATTTATATTAAATAGTTAAATATGTTCTTTTATGTATTTGGATGGGGAGCCTTAGAGTAACTGGCAAAGTTGTTGTTATGTGATCAGGAGGTCACGGGTTCAAGCCTTGGAAACAGTCTCTGGCAGAAATGCAAGGTAAGGCTGCATATGATACACCCCTATTGTGGGCAGTTTAATCGAGTTAGTTTTCCTTTTTATTAACTTGATATTCAAAGTTAGGCATTTTAAATTGTAGAACTTTATCTTTCATTTTCTTTTAAAAAAATCATATCTATCAAAATGTGCAAGTGTATGTTGTAACCTCCATCCTCCACATATGACAAAAATGGAGAACAGTAAATTTAGGGAGACGTGGTACGTGAATGTTTTTACGTGTGATAAGTTTTTTTCCATATATTATCCGTTTCCTTTTTTAATAAAACACAAATATTAGCTATTTATTTGTTTTCATCATAAACCATTAACACAATAAAAGTATTAAGATAACTATCAACATAATAAAATTCAAAATCTGATGCCAAGATATGAGGAAAAACATTAGATAGTATATCTATAGAAGTTTTAGAAATGTTTAAATGTCTTAAAATAAAATTTAAAATGTCGAATGATGCTTAATAAAAAAACTAAATACACTTTTTATTTATTTGAACATATTCATTTTGTTTTTCGATTTTTATATTAGTTAATTGATGGTTTTATTTGATTAATTATTTTTACATTATTATATTGAGAAAAGAAATATAGACTTCCAAATGGCTAAATAATACGCTGCAAACTGGAGTCTTAAGATGTTATTTTTTTTTTAATATGTATGAGATAAAGAAATTTTATTTCGGATAATAAATCTTAAGAATGTGGTGTAGTGTCAAATACTTTGTGAGTTAGTTTAACTATTAATGGAAACTGTCAATTTTTTTTTTAACTATTAATTAATGAAAACAATCTATAATTTTTTTGCCATAAAAAAAGGAGTAGACGAATAATTATTATTTTATTAAAAAACTTGTTGAATTCTCCTTTATAAAAAAAATGTAGAAATAAATAACTATCAAAGTTTATTAAAATTTTAAATTAAATAATAATAGTAACTACAAATATAAATATTAACATAAATATAAATATCTAATATAAAAAATCTGATAGTTTTCTAAAATAAGAATCATAAACACGCTAATTATTCAAAAATTAATATAAATAATCTAGACCTTTTTATATATAAAAAAGTAGTAGATAGATAATCATCAACATGATGATGAAAAAAATACTGTAGAATTTTTTTAAAAAGAAAAAACTGTAAAAGATGAATAAATATAAAAATTTATTAAAATTTTAAATTAAAAAATAACAATAACTACTAACTAACTAAAACCTAATTTTAACTAAATTGTCCTAATAAGTAAAACTTGGCCCAATAGTATGGTGCCACTTGGCAACAATCTAAGTAAGACTTTCTTGCTATTTAGTAAATATAGATATTGAGAAAAGAAATATAGACTGCCAAATGGCTAAATAATACGCTGCAAACTGGAGTCTTAGGATGTTATTGTTTTTAATATGTATGAGATAAAATTTTTTTATTCCGGATAATAAATATTAAGAAAGTGGTGTTGTGTCAAATATTTTTGAGTTAGTTTAACTATTAATGGAAACTGTCAGAATTTTTTTTAACTATTAATAAATGGAATCAGTCTATAATTTTTTTCTATAAAAAAAGGAGTAGACGGATAATTATTATCGTATTAAAAAAATTGTTGAATTCTCCTTTATAAAAAAAATTGTAGAAATAAATAACTATCAAAGTTTATTAAAATTTTTAATTAATAGTAGTAACTATAAATATAAATATTAGAATAAATATAGATATATAGTATAAAAAATCTGATAATTTTCTAAAATAAGAATCATAAACACGCTAATTATTCAAAAATTAATATAAATAATCTACACTTTTTTTATATATAATAAAGTAGTAGATAGATAATCATCAACATGATCATGAAAAAAACACAGTAGAATTTTTTAAAAAAGAAAAAACTGTAAAAGATGAATAAATATAAAAATTTATTAAAATTTTAAATTTAAAAATAACAGTAACTACTAACTAACTAAAACCTAATTTTAACTAAATTGTCCTAATAAGTAAAACTTGGCCCAATAGTATGATGCTACTTGGTAACAATCTAAGCAAGACTTTCTTGCTATTTAATTTCTTTTTTAAATCATTATATATTATATATAAATAAAAGTCAAAAATGTAAATTTGTTATGAATAATAATTCTGTTTCTCTTTAGTCAATTCTTTCCACTTTTCGATCTTCCCATTCATTCCTTGTGTCCCCATCTTCCCCCAGTTCTCCCCATTCCACCAACGAATTCTCTATAATAATTTGTAAATCAAGATTGGGATGTATCGAACCACTATTTCAACTATTAGTATCTCTTTTTGCTAACATGATATTTTATTAGTTTATCACTTGATTTAGTATTAGTATTTATTACTTTCATTTTAATATAATGTGGACTTTTTTTCTAAAATATTTTTTTCTTTTAAAAATTATTTACAATTATTCAATTTAATTTATTTTTTTTTGTCTTTTTTTATCACCGGTTAGCTAAAATCTAATATATGAAATTTTTGTAATCAAATACTTTTAGGACAAATTCTATATTGTCTTTATTAATTTTCTAAATAGATACAAATAT
>NW_025893138.1:0-3062 GCF_002878395.1 Capsicum annuum
TAAATCTAAAATATATAATATGCAAT
Source organism: Capsicum annuum (assembly GCF_002878395.1). Lineage (NCBI taxonomy): Eukaryota > Viridiplantae > Streptophyta > Magnoliopsida > Solanales > Solanaceae > Capsicum > Capsicum annuum. The sequence goes on from NW_025893138.1 coordinate 27, forward strand.
GTATCATTCAATGTAAATATATCGTTAGTATTTGTATGTCAAGTTTATCATTTGTATTTGTGTATAAACAAGTATCGTTTGTATGTGTATGGTTCAAGTTGTATAAACATGTATCATTGATACAAATGTGATATGTGTATTTATACAATTTAACATTTGCATTTTTGTAATTTATTATTTATATTTGTATTGTTCAATTTGTATAAATAAAATACAATTCGTATCGATGAATATAAATACAAGTGTTCGTAGAAAAAAATAGCAATTCTTTTTCATTGTTTAAAAATACAAATGATGTTGTCAACTATAAATTCAAATACAAACAGATGAAGTAAAACTACAAATACAAATACAATATGTGGTCAATTTATAAATATAAATACAAAATAGTTCTTTAAAATACTATTACAAATTGTATAAAATATAAATGATGGTGAAAACTATAAAATATAAATCAAGTGAGAACTATAAAATATAAATATAAATACGAACTAGAAAATACAGATTCAAATACACGTGTGAATTATAAAATACAAATACAACTGTATCACCGAATACAAAAATAAATGATGGTGTGAACTATAAAAAATAAATACAAGTGAGAATTATAAAATACAAATATAAATGCGAACAATAAAATACAAATACAATCGCGAACTATAAAATACAAATACAATTGTGTCAATGAATATAAAAATATAAATGACAGTACGAATATAAATAAAATAAGCAATTATGGTCAACCATGACTTGTGCTCGACATATCCTTATTTTTCAAAAAATACAAAAAAATATAAAATAAAATTAATAAAAGAGAAAAAATATTTAAAAAAATCAAAAAAAGAAGAAAGAGAAATAGAAGCTACAAATAGAAAAGAGACAAAACAAAACAAAAAAAAAGTAAAAGATTAAAAAAATAAAAAAATAAAAATAAAAAAAGAAGAAAAAAAACAAAAAAGGGAGAAACTATGAAAAAGAAAAAAGGAGAAAAAGATCAAAAAAATAGGAAAAAAATAAAAAAGGAAAAAAAAAAGAGAAATAGAAATAGAAAGTAGAGATAGAAGAGAACAAAAAACGAAAAGAAAGAACTGAAAAAAAGAAAACGAAAATAGAAAAAAATTAAAAAGTAAAAGAAAAAAGAAGAAATAAAACAAATATGTATTACTAATATATAAGTGATAATGAAGTTGCTGAAGCAGGCAGCTTGTGGACGATATGCCTATTTCAGCAGCTTCAATCATGATTTTACTATATCATCTTTAATTAGTTATTATAAGTCATTTATGTATTATAAAATTTAATAATATTTAATTTAAAAAGTAAAGTAGTTATTTATGACACGTCTGTTTCAGTTGTTTCAACCGTGATTTTATTATATCATTCTTAATTAATTATTATAAGTCATTTACGTATTAGAAAATTAATATTCCCCTCTGTTTAAAAAAGAATGACATACTTTTCTTTTTAGTCCGTTTCAAAAGAGTGACCCATTTTCTTTTTTGGCAATACTTTAATTTCAATTTTTCACTTGACACGTTTAAGACCACAAAATTAAAGGACATTTTGGTACATTTGACACAACTTTAATTTAAGGCGATAAGATTCAAAAGTCTTCTTTATTTTCTTAAACTTTGTGCCAAGTCAAAGTAGGTCATTCTTTTTTAAATGGAGGGAGTAATATTTAATTAAAAAAAAAGATAAAATTGATATTTATGACATGTCAGTTGCAACTACTTCAACCGTAATTTTACTGTATCATCTCTAATTAATTATTATAAGCCATCTAAGTATTAAAAAATTAATAATATTTAATAAAAAAAAGATAAAATAGATATAAAATGATAAATTAACTCCTGATGTTTTAAATTAACTTGATATCTTATATGAATCCCACATAAATTATTTTCACAAGTATTTTTTATAGCAGTTTTGCTATATCACTTTTAATTAGTTATTATGAGTCATTTAAGACATTTCTGTTTCGCTACTTCAATCGTGATATTTGTTTGACTCTCGAAATTATCAGTGTCACTTAAATTGAAATAGAAGAAAAAATATTGTAAATCACTATAATTTAAATCTTAAATTATTTAAAACTATTTAATTTTTTATGCCACTTCATGCATAAATTATAAATATATTTCCTTCACACTTAATGAAAGATCTAAATTTTAAAATTATCAAAAAAATATAAACTGTAATTAAATTTCTAAATATACTCATATTATCTATATCTCTATAATCTATATCTATAATATATTAAAAGTGTGAAGCCCTTTAGAAAAGTGATTTGAACTTTTTGTCCTTCATTAAAAGATTTTACTTAAGACAAAATCGTCTTTTCACTATTTTATTTAATATATTTTAAAATTAATAAAATTGTATCCTAATATAAATCAAATATGTTACTGTAACGCACCGATTTGCTGTAACGCACCGATTTGCTGAATCGAAATGCTACACGGTGCTCATGACCCCGAAGGACCACAAGCTAACCCATGACTGATATCTGTACCTGTACACTGCATAATATGACATAATAATGTGGAAACATGCACTGAAAGGCCATAAGGTTCAATACTGAACATAATCTGAATGATATAACATCTGTGTGGGGTAATAGAATACCCAAAACAAAACTGGAAATACTAAAGTCTGAAACATGACAGTCTAGAAAGCCTCTAACTAACTGAACTTTCTGAGTAAGGAGTTGATGGGACATGTCCCCAACTAACTCCAACTAATAACTAATTAATGAGATAATAAAGAAATAATCATGTCCTCAAATGATGAGGACTCACTTCTAACTCTGACTGCTGAAACTAGAATCTATTACTGATCTGGAGCTCGTGTCTCTAAACCTATGGTATAAGACACCATAGCGCAAATGCGTCAGTACTTTGAATGTACTGGTATGCATGTGAGGTAAGCTGAATGCATGGGGTTCATATGCATGAACAATGATAATAACTGACTAACTATCATGAGTGTAAGAATACATGCATGAGATATAACAACTGACACTAATACTGTGAT
>NW_025893139.1:0-3908 GCF_002878395.1 Capsicum annuum
GAGAGAAACAATCTATTTTGGGTGAATTATGGCTGAATCACGTGTTATTGGGTATATAAAGGAGTGAGAAATTGACCCTTTTAACCCTTGAAAGCGTATTTTAATTCTGTGAAAATTTCTCAATTATGTCGTGCCATAATCACAGGAGGCGATTCAAAACATTTTTCGATCTTGATAGGGCTGCATCAGGGATCTACTCTTATCCTATTTTTATTTGCTTTGGTTATGGATGTGTTGACACAGCGTATCCAAGGCGAGGTGCCCTGGTGTATGCTTTTTGCAGACGATGTGGTTTTGATTGACGAGACTCGGGAGGAGGGGGGAAGTGAATAATAAATTAGAGGTGTGGAGACAGACCCTTGAATCTAAAGAGTTCAGGTTAAGTAGGAGCAAGACCAAATATTTGGAATGTAAGTTTAATGTCTCGAGGGAGGTGGAAAAGGTGGTAGTAAGCTTGGATTCTTAGGTGGTGTGTAAGAGGGATAGTTTCAAGTACCTAGGGGCCATGATTTAGGGGAATGGTGAGATTGACGAGGATGTCTCTCACCGGATCGGGGCGGGACGGATGAAGTGGAAGCTCGCCTCGGGGGTGTTATGTGATAAGAAGGTGCCGCCCAAGTTTAAAGGCAAATTTTATAGGGTGGCAGTCCGTCCGGCCATGTTGTATGGAGCGAAGTATTGGCCTGTCAAGAACTCTCACATTCAAAAACTGAAGGTGGCAGAAATATGGATGTTGCGCTGGATGTGTGGGCTTACTAGGGGGATAGGGTTCAGAATGAGACTAGTCGGGATAAGGTTGGTGTGGCTTCGGTGGAGAACAAGATGCGGGAGGTCCGTTTGAGATGGTTTGGACATGTGATGAGGAGGGGCACGAATGCTCCCGTTTGTAGGTGTGAGAGGCTTGCTTTAGATGGTTTCAGGCGGGGCAGGGGTAGGCCGAAGAAATACTGGAGAGAAGTGATTAGGCGGGACATGGAGCAGTTATAGCTTACTGAGGACATGACCCAAGATAGAAAGATCTGGAAGACGCGTATTAGGATAGAAGGCTAGTGACTTTTTCGATAGGTAGGATAGGGGTGCAGTATTCTTGTTATGCTGCAATACGATTGCTTACTATTCTTATAGGGAGCGTATTTATGTCATGCCATATTGTTCCATGCTTTGTGTATGTTTTTAATGACTTATCTTATCTTGAGCTGGGGGTCTATCGGAAACAGCCTTGCTACTTCTCCGGAGGTAGTGGTATGGACTGCGTACATCATACCCTCCCCAGACCTCACTATGTGGGAATACACTGGGTTTTTTGTTGTTGTTGTTATTGTTGTTGTTGTCGCGCCATAATTGCGGAGGCTCACTGGATTTTGAGGATTGTCATTTTGGCTGGCTCTGCGACACGTTGATGGCTCAGGTGGCACACTACCTTACTAAAAAGGCTCTAACTCTTAGCTAGGATGTCGAATTTGGACGAATTTGGTATCGATGGAAAGCTTATTCAATTTTCCACATCATAAAAAGTGAAAATCTTGAAAATACCACATGTATAAAAGTGGGATTCATCTTTGAAACAAATCTTTAACATTTTTGGAAAGATTTAAAGACAGGTAAAAGTATGGGGTATTACAGCCTGGGCCCAGTCTCGGGACCATGCCAGAGCCCAGGCCCCCCTCCCTCACCCAGCCTCAAGACCCCCGCCTCCCCCTCCCCCGTCCAGGCGTGGGACCATGCTCGAGCCCAGGCCCCGCACTCCTCTCCAGGGTCGGGACTACACCCGAGTCCAGGCCCTGCCCTCCCTCCAGGCTCAGGACTATGCCCGAGCCCAAGCCACGCCCCAGCCCAGGCTCGAGACCATGCCCGAGCCCAAGCCCCGCCCCCTCCCCAGGCTCAGGACCACGCCCGAGCCCAAGCTCCGCCCCCTCCTTAAGCTCGGGACTATGCCCGAGCCTTCCAGGCCCCATTTCTCTCGCCAAGGATTGAGACCACGCTCGAACCCAGGCCCCCCTTCCCCGCCAAGGCTCGGGACCACGTCCGACCCCAGCCCCCGCCCCCTCCCCTTCCCCCCCCGCGCCCAGGCCCCCCTCTCCCAGGCTCAAGACCATGCCTGAACCCGAGCCCATGCTCCCCTCCCCCAGGCTCGAAACCGCGCCTAAGCCCAGGCCCTCGTCCCCTACCCCCAGGGTTGGCACCATGCCCGAGCCCCGGTCCCCCCCCCCCCCCCCCCCCCCCCTCCCCAGACTCGGACCCACTCCAGCGCCCCCCGCCCCACCCTGCCCAGGCTCGAGACCACGCCCGAGCGCAGGCCCTGCCCCTGCCCAGGATTGAGACCATGTAGACACGTGATTTTTTTCATCCTCCCTAAATTTTAACTTATTTATCGATATTAAATATATTATATTTTTATATTTAATCACATATTATTTTGATTTTTTTTAAAATATATATTTTCTTTTATAAATTTTAATAAATAAATTAATAGTTTTAATATTATTTTATTATATTTATTTTTGTCTATTTATAAATTGTTATTATATTTTGTTAATTATAAAATTAATTAATTATTTTTATATTTATCATTATTTTTATAATTATTATTATTATTATTACTAATATTTATATATATATAAAAATAATAATTAAAAAAAAGAGGGAAAAGATTTTTTTAAAATTTTAAATTTTTTCCCCTCCCCTTATTCGCTTTTAACTGTTCCCCCAAAGAACCCCACTATAAAAAGGACTCACACCCCAGATGAAGGAGATATACATTCTACACCATATCTGAGATCAGATTAAAAAAGAATCAGTCAAACAGAAAAACAGAAAGGAAAAGTGAGGAAACAAGTGAAAATAAAAGAAAGTAATCAAACAAAAGGGAGAAAAGAAGAAAGTTGAAGTTGGAATTCCGCTCAAAATTTTTGATCACAGATTTCTTAATTTATTACTCAGAGTAATTCATTACAGATTCTTCTATAATCTTGTACTATTTGTGTTATGAATTTATTGTGGAAAGCATGGGAAAAAAATGTTAAATTCATTTCAAACATTATTTAATTGTTTATATAAATGTTATGTCATTGTATGTTATATGATCAAGATTACAGAATATATATATGTATATGCGTTCGTATGTTTAATGTGTTGAATGTTTTAATACTGGGTGTTAGTATCACTTTGTTAAAAAAAAAAAGAATGATTTCACTGTACACACTACTACATACACGGTTGTACATTAATTTCATACCTCCACACGGATATATTCATCAAATGCATAAACAATACTTACAACAAAAATTCACAAACTGAACATACATTCATTGTAAATCACACACACTCACAGACACAGTAAAATGCATACACCACACACTATACATAGTCTTGATGGAAAAACCAGTTTAAAAAAAAACCAGCAAGAAAGAATAGAAAATCAAAAACGACACCCAAAATCCAAACTATCGCCGGAACTGGCCGGTGCCGCCATCGCCGTCATCGTCCCTTTTCCCTCTTCCACGCGACATTACCCTTTTCCCTTTCGCTGCCGCACCACCCCTTTTTCTTCTCTCCATTGCCGCGCCACCCCTTTCCTTTCCCGTCCCTCTTTCCCGCTATCAACTAGCCACTGTCGCCAAAAAATCGGCTTGTACACCAGATCCGACGGAAATGCCACTCCCGCGCCGCCGCTGTCCCTATTTTTCCCTCTCCCTGCACCGGATCTAGCCAGATCCACCATTACCGATGAAGCCTAACCAACGCCGGTCACCACGTGCTTTGCTCCGTCGAACCAGCCTCATTACTGTCTCCCCTATCTCCGTTGAAATAAAAAAGGATGCTATCTGCTAGTTCTCTTAATAATGTTTTTATTCATGGAAAGTTTTTACAGAATATATAAAGGTTAATTTTAAATATCTTTAAAAATT
>NW_025893140.1:0-2109 GCF_002878395.1 Capsicum annuum
ACAAAAATCACCCTCACTCTGACTCCTAACTTTGAGACTTCATATCACTAACTTCTTGGTCTAGTTTCATTGCCGATGGGTCATGACAATAACACTTTAACTTATGCTACTATTCAGGTGGAAATACAGTTCCAATATTCTGCTTTACATTGTTCACATCTGTAGCAAGATTTTAAGAGAGACTAGATGGACTTAATACCTTAAGCTGGAAAGCACAATTCCATCAGGATAAATGTTTACATCATAATCAACAAATATCGAAGCACTGAAAAGCTCCTCTCGAGTCTTTGCATAATTCTTAAAATCTTATAGGACTCAATCAGAAAGGACTATATCATGTAGATTCAAAATTTTTTGCACTTGAATCAGCCTAATAATGGGACATGTCTGAGAACATCAGAGTAAGGAAAGAATTTAGGATGACTTTACTTTCATATAGGCGACACCATAGCACGAATTAGAGCATTAAAGGGGAATAATTCGAATCTATTGCACAGACTAGAACATGAAGAAAGAGAGACATTCCTAAATGCCTAGTAGCCTCCTGCTTATAAGTGTGGTGCGATACACACCCATAAACAAGACTCTACCCAATGCGATTTCGCAGACACCCTGGGACTATGAACTGTGCTTTGATACCAAGTTTGTCACGACCCAAACTGGGGCCCAGGCCGGGATGAGTATTCCAAACGATCAAGGCCCGAAACACCTCTTATCTATCTGGTAATCATGCATATGACTTATATGAAAAAAAATGCGGAAGATACACTATATAATGGAAACATGGTCAAGAATCATATGAAAATAATAATGGGGAATAATGTCCCACAATCTCAATCAGCATCTCTATAACGTCTGTGAAATCTCTACTACATGACTGAAACAAATATCTATCTAAAAACTTGGACAAGGCCCCCACTAGACCCAAAACTAATAAATGATAAATGAAATTGCCAGATATCAGGCCTTCCAAAATATAGAAGGCTCACCAAGTGACTCTGCGAATCTGTTTGAGGAAAGCTACTGATTTTATAGACCCCTAGACTGTGCCCCGAACCTGGGAGGGAAGGTGGTCAATACAAAAGTACTGGTACGCAGAGATATCAAAACAAAACATAATATTGTTACAAAATATAGTTGAGAACTATTATAAAGCTGTTTCATATCAAATCATTTGAAAACATATGGGCATAATGTAATAGTTTTCAATACCAATGTAATGCAATTGAGCTAGGTGGAATACCCTACAATTCTAATTCCACGGCTATGTGAAATCCGCCTTTGGTGCTTGGAGGCCAAGCTTCCAATCCAAGTAGCCGCTAGGATTTGGAGCCGGTATACCCCCCATGAGAGTACACCACAGGGAATCCCCCCATGTGAGATGTCCCAATTATTTTATTATCCTTCCATGCAGGATACAATATCATATGACCCGCATCGGTAACTACAGTTTCTACTGATGAGCCCTTTCAATCAAACGCCTTCTTCGGGCATCCACCTTTCTCATGAAAATCAATGCATTCAAACTTTGTTCAAATCAATCACATGTCATACTCTGTAGGATATCGTCATACCCGACTTGCAAGTCATCGGTATCATATCATTCTCTTCATTCAATCATCATATGCAACATATTTCAACATAAACAAAACAACCCTCTTTTGAAAGTCAAAAACCATATCCAAATCATGACATTTTAAAGACATTTCATGACATGCATTTCAAGATGATTTCAAATGATTCATATTATGTGAAAACTTAAAACAATATCACATCAAGAGAGGGATTCCATGTAAATCATTCTCTCAATTTATCATCATTATGAAACACATGCATATCCATAAATAATATATCAAATCACATTGGAATTAGGCCTAAAGACCAAATCAATATCATAAAACGTTTAAAACATAATTATATTCGTAATTTCAAAACCCCCATTTTAAAAATATGAATTTTTAAAGGCCATGAGATTTTTGAGATAACCCCACGTACCTCTATATACGAATATGATAGGTGCTTCTTGAAGCCTACGTTGCGGAGATTCCAAATCTTCAAGTTGTTTTGAAAACCCATGGTTGAATCTTGAACTATTTGAGTTTTTATTTT
>NW_025893141.1:0-32353 GCF_002878395.1 Capsicum annuum
CCATTATAATTTGCACTAGTGAATCTTTTTAAAATATTTCACAATTTCTTTTTCCACTATTTGAATTTACAACAATGAATGGTTGATTTAAATAACTATAGCATATTTTTTCTTTGCTCCGAGAGACTTTAAAAAGATTTTAAAAAAATTGAGACTATTTCTTAATTTTACGTCTTGTATTTTATTTTTGTTTCGACTATGTTAATCCATCGGCATAAAATTTTTGCGCAAAGGTGAAGGTCTTGCAATTAATTCTAAACCTCTATATAATAGTTCAACAATATTAATTATGTTTGAAATAACAAAAGAACTTTGTTGCAAAAAAGTGTACAAAATCAAAGAAGGGTATTTTTGTAAACAAAAATTTCTTTTATAGAAATTATGTAAGATGTATTATTTCTTATACATAAAACCAAACAATGTATAAGAAATAATACATGTATAACTAATACAAACATAAATAATATACGTATTACTAATGGAAGCATTACTAATACACTATATTTTGCATTGTTCTTATGCACTCTACCAAACAACCTCTAATTGATTAATCTAGGACCAGGGGTGAGTTCTCATAGGGTCAACTATAAATTCAATTGATTATTTTGGCAATTGAATGATGAGATGGTATTGCGTTCCTCCCGATCAGAGACGTCGATTGATCACTCTGAGCTGAACCGATTCCTACTACCTTATATATTAGACCAATAACTTAATTGATTAATCTAGGACCATGGGTGGGTTCTCATATGTTCAACTACAACTTCAATTGAGTCTTTTGGAAATTAAATGATGAGACGATATTGTGTTTTTCCTAACCAGAGTCATCGATCGATCACTCTGAGCTGAACCGATTCTTACCACCTCATATATTAGACCAATACCCTAATTGATTAATCTAGGACCAGGGGTGAGTTTATTGAGTTATTTGTAATTGAATGATGATATAGTATTGCGTTTCTCCTGACCAGAGTCGTCAATCGATCACTCTGAGCTGAACTGATTCTTACCACCTTATATATTAGACTAAGACCCTAATTGATTAATCTAGGACCAGAGGTGAGTTCTCATAGGGTCAAATACAACTTTAATTGAGTCTTTTAGCGATTAAACGATGAGACGGTATTGCATTCCTCTCGACCAGAGTCATCGATCGATCACTCTGAGCTGAACCGATTCTTACTGCCTCATATATTAGACTAATACCTTAAATTAATTAATCTAGGACTAGGTTTGAGTTCTCATAGGGTCAACTACAACTTTAATTGAGTCTTTTGGCAATTGAATGATGAGATGGTATTGCGTTCCTCCCGACCTAAGTCATCGATCGATCACTCTAAGCTGAACCAATTTTTACCACCACATATATTAGACCAATACCTTAATTGATTAATGTTGGAACAGGGGTGAGTTCTCATAGAGTCAATTACAACATATGGCAGCCCCTATTTGATAATTTACAATAGATGGGTAATTTGTTGCGACATGTGACAATCCATTTAATAATTTATAACAGATAGGTAATCTGTCGCAATAGATTACTTAATCTATTTGATAATTTGCAACAGATGAGTATTTGATGCAACAGATCGAACATTTATTTTTATACAATTTCAATTGAGTTTATATACCTAAATTTATTAATCTAGGACCAGGGGTGGATGAGTTCATAGGGTCAACTACAACTTCAATTGAGTCTTTTGGCAATTTAATGATGAGAGGGTTAAAATTACGCATATTTTTTATAATTTTAAAAAATAATTAAGATCAATTCAGACCAAATTAATATTTTAAAAACTTGTCATTCTTTTCCAAAATACCAATCAACCCATACAAATCATCTATTTGCGAGAAAAATCTTTCATCATTTCAAATCTCGAGTTCTCGCTCTTTTCTCTTTCTGACTCAATTATACAGTACAGACAACAACTACAACTACTCAACAAACTGCTTTACCCTTCACAATAGATTAATTTTCTTCTCATTTTCGACCACATAGGTGTTATTTTTGACTTTATTCTTGCTTGTATCAGTCATTTTCTCTGTCTTCATAGGTAATAAAGTTTGAGAAGAGTTCTATATTTGTTATTTTTTTCTAAAAAATAAGAGGTTTTAAGTTAATGACGAAAAAACACTTTTAGTTTTATTATCTCTGAGAATGGGTTTACAATTTTGAGTTTTAATGGTAAAATCGTAGGAAGAACTCAAGAAAACCCTAGTTTCTGTTGCAGTATTTCGTTGACTATCGTAGTATTGTTGGATGGTATTTGTGATGGTGGTGGTGGTGGTCTTCATCATCGTGGTGGCATTGGTGGTGGCTGTTGGTGGCATTGGTTGGTAATGTTTTTGGTAGCATTGGTTTGTGGTGTTTGTGATGGCTATCGATGGTGTCTGTATTCATGGTGTTTGTGGCATTGGTTGGTGGTGTTTGTGGTGGTGGTGGCTGTTGGTGTGTTATTATTGGTGGCGTTTCTAATGTATTTTTTAAAATTTATGCATACATCAATTATAATGTAATTTTTATTTTTCAGTTGTTTGTAGGTAAAACATCTCCCAAAAGAAAAGAAACTGAAAGTGGAGGGATTCAGAGGAACTTTCTGAACAATCTCTGTTAGGAAAACAAAGTAAGCTAAGGAAAGATATAAAAATAATGTTGAGAGAGATGGACAAGGGTTTGTAGACGGTGATGAAGAAAATAAAAGTGAGAAAGAGGAGATATTAGAGAGTGAGAAAGAGAAATAGAAAGAGGATGATCATCAACATAATGATAATGGGTCACCAATGGGGCATGAATTAATATCGATATCCAAGCATGATCCTATCAAAACTTTTGGTATTGACAAGTTTCAAGTTGCGATATTGATAAATGACAAAAAAAAAAAGAAGAACTAACTGGTGAAATTGTACTTAAATGTTAGATGGGGAGTAAATTTATTTATTTTAGGAAAATTAGGAAGGACGAAAACATAGACGGACTTTTTAAGAAGAGCTTCTTTGGATTCTTTCATGAGCTGGCTGAGGACGCCCCTGCCCATTTCCCAATGAGAATGGTATATGGTCTTCTCAAGCACAGGATCAAGTACGTGGGGGATAATGAAGATCCGAAAGAGGGGGGCAGTAAAAAGATGGATGAAATCTAGATCAACTACTATGGCATGCCAGTTTATTTTGGCTTGCAAGATTTTGCCATAGTGACGGGCTTGAGATGCCATCGTCTACAAAAACCACCTATCGCCAAGAGAACACCCCGTAAAATATCCAAGGCAAGAAAATGCAAGAAAAAATAGATGGGTTGTTTGACATTGCTCGACGTGGCTACAACGCATCAGATTTGTTGACAGATCTCATGGATAAAACCATACCAAAGCAGTACAGGGAGAAATTGTGCTTAGTTTGTTTTCCCATTCGGTTATATTGGCAAGAGATGTCAATAAGGTCATAGAAGATGATTTGTTGGCGCGTGCTGAGGATTTTGATAAATTCAACAACTATCCCTGGGGATATGACAGCTTTTACTTAACTGTCTAATATTTACTGACAAAGCTATCCTCAGGGATGACCACATTATATGGATTTTCTTGGGCTTTCAATGTAAAATTAATCACTATTTTAACTTATCCATTAAGTTATATTGAATATAGTTAGTTATTATGACTTTTTTTCCTTGCTTCTTGTTTATATTTTTTAGGCTTGGGCATTTGAAGCCATTCCTCCCCTCCAAAATTAGGTAATGGATTATCCGGATAAGGTTTCTCATCCAAGGATGTTTAGGTGGTTGGATGCAGAGAGAAACACCAAAATTAAGGATACTGATCTCTTTAACCCTCTGAATGATGAAGTACATCTTCTTCAAGTAAAATAATTTTACTCAATGAAAGATATTGAACATATATTATATAAGGTGCAACAGATGTTATATCAAATGCACCAGATGGGATATCTGATGCGATAGATTACCCATCCTGTGCCAACTGGTGCAATAGATGGATAATCTGTTGTAACAGACGATTTATATCTAGCATCAGATTACCCATCTGTTGCTTTGGTTCTTTGAACCCAACTCCTAATAGATTAACCATCTACTGCAAATTATCTAATATATATGTAATATGATGTAACATATTGTTAATACATATATAGATCATCTATTGCATAATATGTAACCCAATAGATTACCCATCTTATCCAACTAGTGCAATAGATTGGTAATCTATTGCAACAGATAATTGATATTTTGCATCAAATTATCCATGTGTTGCTCTGGTTCTCTGAACCTGACTAAAATATATTTTAACCATCTACTGCAAACTATGCAATAGATGGGTAATCTGATGCAATATATTGTTAATCTATTGCAGAAGTTGACTATTAAAATGTTAACCCAACTGTGAAAATTATTATATTATATGATTTAAATGTATCTATCTTTTTTTTCTAGGTTGTGCATCCATGGATTGTGCCTACTGAGGAGGACTCGTTGATGACTTCTTATATTACTCTAGGTCATGTTGAAACTATAATAGACCCAGCGATGGAGTTAATAAAGAAGAAATTGGCTGGAGTAACAACCATAAGAAGAGCAGTTAGACAAGGTCATCCTAATGTTGAGGCTTTTCATGACCAACCTACTACGGCAGATCTGGGTGCTTCTTTTGGTGGAGATGTTAGTGTTGGTGACAGGCATGCTGCTGCTACTACCACTCATAATGATGAGTATGTTGATGCTCAAGAAAAAATAATGAGTATGTTGATGCTCAAGAAAAAATAAATATGTTTGAAAACACCCCTTTTCACCCTTACACAAGTCCCTCTTACCCCTCTTCACCCTTATATTCTTATTGCAAATGTGAAGAGCACAAGGACAGCCGAGATAAACTCTTTAAAAAGTAGAGGTTATCTATAAAGCTATTGAGGAATTCAAATCCAAGAGGGGTGTCATACCATCCAAGAAGTTGAGGGAGCAATACACTTCTACAGTGTTGGTTAGGAGGAAGAAAAGAGCAATAACTGACGTACTCTTCTGTTGGAAATAATTACAACTCTTCCCTCTCAAAAAGCTATTAAAGTTTAGCGGCCATTCAAGAAAGTGGACATATACGCGGAACTTGGCACCAAAGAGAAGAGGGATTTGCGACAGGCCAAGAATGCCAAGCCAGGCACACCAGATTACCCCAGGCCTCCCTTCCCCCTTCAAGACTTCCAGACTATTACAGTTATGCATATATGTTACAAGGACAAGGGAAGTTTACTTTTCCTAACCTAGCCTTCTAATCCAATATACCCCATGAATAATAAGCTACAAAACAGATGTGAAATCTATTGCAGCAGCTGGTTATTCTGGTGTAACTGTTAGTGGTTCTGTTGTAACTTACTATCCATCTGTTGCATAAGTTGCATTGGATTATTGATTCAGAGAACCCTATGAAACATATGGACCATCTTTACAATTAATAACATATTTAAAAATTGTCTTCTTATAGAACAACATGTTGACAATATTCTCTGGCTCATGAGGAAAAGACAATTAACATACCCGAAAGCTTATAATCTTGCCGATAGGATAATGGAACTCGACTTCTACAAGAAGCTCAAGGATAACTATGATCAACTTAATAATTCCGCATTGATGTGGCACGAGATTTGATTTCTTAGTTTCTACATTAGACTGGGATGAAGAAGAAATGATAAAATATGTTATAGAGGAGAGGTCAAATCCACAAGCAAGAGCTGGACTGAGGCAAAGAGGATTCTTATAGTTATTAGCGTGAACGGCATACTTTATCGAGCTGTTGAGATACTACTAGAGAAGGGAAAGATCAAAGTTTATGACTGCAACGAACCTCTCATCGACAATGTCGATCTTATTCTCCTCATGCAACCACTAAAGAAGCTGTTGCCCATCTTGTTGACGGAGAGTAAATAATGAATCATTTGCCAAATGAAGTGTTGATGAAGAAATCATGGGATTTTAAAGGTAAAAACAAAGTCATGACCCTTCCAAAAAATAATGTCGATTATGCAAGCGGCTCGCACGCTCTTTTACACATCGAATATTTGCTGACTGGCACAGAAATGGCCGAGCCAACGACTTTTCTATGCGACAACGCTGTGGCAAACCTGCAAGAGGTCTGAGCTTATGGGGTACTAACTAGATGCTTGGAGTTTGTGTATATAGAAGAGCCTGTGAAATAACAATTTTTTATTTCAAGTCACGCTTCACTTTACTTTAAATTACATGTACATGTAGTGGCAATAATTTTTTTCTGATGAATGAAATTTCAGTTTTTTATAATGCAATAGATTGTCAATCTGTTGTATAATATATTCTATCTATTTTGTCAGATAGTTTATCTGTTGCAATAGGTTGGTCATATGTTACATTATGCCGATGTTATTTCTATCTAATCTAAGTCTAATTTGTTGTAACAGTGAGAAGACCTATTTGATAATTTCCAACAGATGACCTAAATTTTACAACATATGCCTAAATCTGTTTGATATTTTGCAATAATTACACGCTTGAATATTCATATGCTCGACAACACCAAACCAGTAGCAAATAAACCACCATGAAAATTTCAGCAATTAGGCTTGAAAATCCATGTGCCCAACACCACCAAACCAGTAGCAATAACGACAATAATGTAGTATCTACTTGCTCAATTTTGTTTCTCTTCAGAAGCCTTGAATTTCTTCAACAAACCCTAGATTACATGATTTGCTTGTGAAGGGTGTCATTTTTCATACCAATCAAAGTAATTGTATCCACCCAATTTCTATAAAAATAAGAACACAATTACAAAATAATTATAAGTCAATAATTAATCAACTAATTAAATAAAAAAATATTACCTTTGAAATCTTACAAGTAAAAATCCTATGACTTGGATTTTATTGAGTCCAAGAAGTCTTCAATAGTGCTTCATGACCGCACTTACAATATCAAAAATTGTTATCACCAAAAATAGTGAAAGATACGCTCGACATTGTCAAGCTCAGCTGGAAAAAATGAATAAAAGATGAAGAAAAGAAAGACCAAATGCAAATAATTTAAAGAATTTGGATAGATAAAAAAAAAGATGATGACAAAGAAAAAGATTTGGGAGTTTAGGGTTAAATTTTAGGAAGAAGATGAATATATAAGACATTGGGGGGAAAATGACTGTTGGGGGAAAAATCAGACGCCAAGTCAGCAAAATGTGCTAACCTGACACATTTGTGCCTATTTTATTTTACGTGTTTAAAATAAAAATTGTCTACTTGATGCCTATTTTATTTTAGGTTTTTGAACTGAACACTGTCAATGGGTTTCGCCTTTTTTTATTTCAATTCACTCTCACTTTTTTACATATAGTGGCAGTTTTTTATGTCCAATGAAAGTTGAATTTTTTTTAATGCAATAGATTCTCCATCCGTTGTAACATATATTCTACCTGTTCTGACATATAGTTTATCTGTTCTAATAGGTTGGTCATCTGTTGCATTATGTCCGTGTTTTGTCTTTCTATCTAAGTCTATCTATTGCAGCAGTGGGAAGACCTATTTGATAAATTCTAATAGATTACCTACCTTTTGCAACATATGTCAAATCTGTATGATATTTTACAATAGATATTCCGTCTGTTGCAACAGATATATTATCATTTGTAATATTTGAATCTAGTATTCCATTTCAATTAATAAGTTCAAATTTAAGGTAAAAATAAAATTTATAGAAAAAATAAAATAAATCGAAGCCTTAAAAAATTAGTTGAAATAAAATCAACGAATAAATGAAATGTAAAAAAATTGTTATGGGTATAGATCTCAACAAATACATGAATAATTTAAGAATTGATGCCAAGGATTCCTTAGGAGGGGTGAGGTTATTACTTTGACAGACTCAACTAAAGCTATAAATATCTACTCAATATGGACAAGTTGTTCTTTATCCGGTGCTATGGAATTCGGCTTTGCTTGTCGTGGATATTTATTGTCGCTTACGTATGGTTTCTGCACTTTTTGTTCTCCGATTTCCATAAAAATAGTAGAGTAGCATATTGTCAACATTGTTCAGCAGTACCTTCTACATCCACCTGGAAAGCCAGAATTGGTCAATGCTAATCACGGAGATACAACAAAATAGAAAAGGATAACTCATCTGCTCTAGCAAATCAAACAGGTCTTCCTCCTATTTTAAATTATCCCAAATAGATTATATTTCTGTTGCAACAACAAATTAACTATTGGATCAAATTTCTACATGAGGAAGACCTGTATGATAATTTCCAACGGATGAATCATCAGTTGCAACATATGACTCATCTATTATAGCAGATAGGTCATCTGTTGGTACAAATAAAAGTAGTACAAAGAGAAATTTGATTTGCTAAAGCAGACGAGACATATGTCGCAAAAGGTACTTTATCTGGTACAATAAGTTAGTCAACTGTTGCAACAGATGTATATATCTGTTTGATAATTTTCAGCAGATGTGTCATCTGTTGAAACAGATATGTGTCTATTTGTTAGTTGAAAGACATATATACCCACCTTGTTCAGCTTGTGTTGCTCTCCTTTGGACATTGTACATTGCTCAATGCAACACACAAATAGAGGAGGTGCAATTTTGCTCTCTTGGATGCTTGATACTGCCTTGGAAATCACTTTCCTTCTCCTCTTAGCCTTAATCTCTAATGGAGTGGATGGAAACAAAATCCTCTTTGATGGAACGACTCCCCTCTTAGATTCCCCTCTTAGATTTAATTCCTTTACAGAAGCAATTAATGCTTTAATAGCATTAATTACTACATCATGTTTTGCCTTGCAGTCTTGACATTTGCATGCAAAACATTCGCTGGGAGAGGCAAAATCTGTATAACTAGTATGATCATTCTCATAATGATTTATTTTAAATACTATAAGAAGAGCATCATTAGCACCAACAGCAGCACCATTACCCCCAACAATAGCTTCATCACCACTAAGACCATCAACAATAATAAGCTCACCCTCCAAAATTATTTTTCTTGTAATGGTTGTTGCTCCAAATAATTCCATTTTTATTCCGTTGATGACCTTAGGGTCCGATAAAGTTTGCACGGACCTTAAAATAATAAAAAATAGCATCTTTAACTCTCGATTGGTCAGAACTAGAGACGGATGCACAATCTAACATAAATCATTACATATACTAGAATGATGATTAGATCATTCAAAAAATCATTAATTAAAATAAAAACTTAATTATAATTTTACTTACTACATCCTTTGGGGGTTTGAAGAGATCAAAAAATTTTATATTTTTATTAGTTTTGGCCGACAACCATCTCAAGATTCTTGCACAAGAAACTTCTTCCTGGTAATTCACTTGTTGTCTCAAATGAGGAATGACTTCAAACGCGCAAGCCTATAAAATAACTCTAATAAATGAAAACCATTATTGAGTAAAAGAATGAATGATATCATAATAAAAGAAAGAAACAAAACATTTACCATGAAAGCCCATGGAAAGCCATATAAGTTAACTTTCTTTGGTGCTAACGGAGTCAACAAATATTGAACAGTCATTTTGAAGTTTTCATAACACCAAGGATAACTGTTAAACACCTCAAGATCCTTAGAGAGCTTTATTAAACCAATACTCATGTTGTTGCTAACGTCTCTCGCCCAAAGAATGTTATGTACAAACCAAACCAAGCACAATAACTGTATGTGCTTCTTCAAAAGTTCTTTACCTTTCAACTATTCTATCAAATTTTTGTTTTTGAAGCTTGGATCAACAATGGACACTAGTTAATCACGATCACACGACTTGCCTTTGTCTTTTTTGGGTGTGCGGGGTGCTTTTTTTGGTTTAGAATAGGTATAACTTGAGAAAGAAGATAACATTAGTTCAGTAACTATGGCAAAATCCTTTTAACCAAAACAAATAGGCATTCCACAGTAAGTTATCCATACCTAATCCATCTTATCTTTGTTTTCATACACAAACCTACGCTTGAGAAGTTCATATACCATTTTTATTTGAAAACGAGCATTGTTGTCCTCCGGCAAATCAAGATATTTCCCAAGGCACCTATCCTTGAAATAAGCATCTAATTTTTATTCTCGAAGTATTTTTCTAAAGCCGTCGAAAGATTTTCCTATGGATGACTTAACCACAAAATCATCCATTAAATCAATGGCACCATCGCATTGCATTCTCACAGGATAACGATCAATGCTGAAGGTTTTGACCAACTCTTTGGCAAAAGGGCTATTAGAATTTGGATCGTCTCATTTGAAATATTCCTCCTCCCCTTGTTCATCATATTCTGCTCCTAATTGAGATAATACTTGTAAAGTAAACTCATAGAGTGGTGGATGTAGCCTAGCTGCTTCACTTGTTCCTTTACTTGGACTTGATTTGACTTTTGTTCTTTTGGGAGCCATATTATCTAAAATTAACAGAAACATAAAAATATATTATAGTTAATTAATGCATCGTTAAAAAGGATAACAGTAAATCTAACAAGAAAAATAGTAAAATAACAATTCTAATGATCACTTATCAGTTGAACTAGGTGGTATATCTGTTGCAGCATATAACAAACCTGTTGCAACGGATAAGCAATCTGTTGCAATAATACAAAATGTATTACTCATATTTTAAGATAGATGAATGGTCTGTTCAATAGATCACACATTGTTTCACTATGAGTGATCTATTGGAACAGTTAAATAACCTTTTGTAATGGATAAGTAATTTGTTGCAATAATACAAAATATATCACTCATCTATTGATAAAAATAAATGGCCTGTGCAGTAGATCACACATCTGTTGCAACATCATCTGTTGCAACATATGAGTGATCTGTTAGAATAGTTAAATAACCTATTGCAACGGCTGAGTAATCTGTTGTGATAATACAAAACATATCACTCATTTGTTGAGAAAAATTAATGGTCTGTGCAGCAGATCACACATCTGTTGTAACATCATCTATTGCAATATATGAGTGATCTGTTGGAATAAGTAAATAACCTATAGCAACAGTTGATTAATCTGTTGTGATAATACAAAACATATCACTCATCCATTGAAAAAGATGAATGGTCTATGTAATAGGTCACACATTTATTGAAACACATGACTGATCTATTGGAACAGTTCTAAGACCCCGCAAAATACTAAGCTTAATTCAGTTCTTTAGGCTTGTCAAGGGGTTCCAAACTTAGAATATTTTAGCTAAGTACTCAGACTTAGTGTTAATTTAACCTACGAAGGTTGGTAATCTTATTTCGCAACATTTACGTTCATTAAATATTGATGTTTAGGTTGATTTATGATCAGGAATATCCGTATGTATTTTCGAACAAGTTTTGGATTTTTTAAACTTCGTTTGAAGCCCCTTTGGAACCTTAAAACAGTGGATCAATGCGATCTTGGCACGTCGCGTCGACTATCACATCGGTTAATATTTTCTCCAGTTACCAGCGTCCAATTCTAGTGAATTAATGTGAACATGGCGCGACGCATTGGCTATCGCGTCGATGCCATTGACGTACCGCGTCGACCTGGCTGTCGGTAACCCAGTTTTTAGTCATTTAAAAGACTGCACTCTTGGGGGTATTTAGGTCTTTTTCCCTCAGCCCTCAACCCCCAAAATATGAAATTAAACTCCCTATAGAGCAAATATTGTCATTCATTCATCAATTATCTCAAGAACAAAACCTTAGGTGCTTAAATTGCAAATCAAGAACTCAAAATTCAATCATAAACTTTCAGAAATTCTTCAACACAGGTATGTGAAGTGTTTATCCAAGGGTTTCTTCCACCCTTGGAGTCCAATAATCTCTTTTAAACTTCAATTAATTGATTTTATGATTTCCATGGTTGAAATTAAAGTGTATCCATGATTGCTATTTGGATTAAGTTCCTAATTCATGATTTTATATATATATATATATATATATATATATATATCATGTGAAATTGATCATTGTATGTGTAGATTCATGTGAATCCATGACAAACCCATAACTTGTGAAATTAGAGATGAATTATGATGCTCACTTGTTGTTCAATACTATATGCACATTCTATGCTCACCAAATGCTTGATAAAGTGTCCATGTGTACTATTAAGAGAATGATATCATGTAAAGTTAGCTTATTTGCAAGTTATATCATACAAGTGTTTGTTAAAATGCCCTAATGTATGAATGATGATCAAGTTCATAATTTACATGCCATGTCTCTTAATTTATGCTATCGAGTCCTGGGGTAACTTGTACCCAACAATTTAGCTGATTACCTATAGCCATGGTCAGTCATAGAATAGTATCAGTCACGACACAATCAGTAGTACTCTCAGTAAGTTACAGAACTCAGGAAAACTCAGTAGAATCCATATTAGTCTAGTCTAATTTAGTACCTAGTTCAAACCTCAGTAAACTCAATCAGCTAATAGAATTCAGTAGTATTCAGTTAGTCAACGAAACTTATTAAACTCAGTTCAGTTCATCTAAATAGCAAGATTAGTAACTGTTCAGTCCAACCTAGTACAGACTAGAAATCAGTTCAGTGTCTATTCAGTTGGGAGTAAGATTCTGCACCGAGTTAACCCAGGGATGGGGGCATTCATGTCAACAGAGGGTTTGACCCTTAGCAGCAATCCTTGTGTTACAAAACTACTTAGACAGCATAGGTTGAGGTATATTTCTTCCAAACATTATGTGGGTTGATACTTCTTATCTAAGTTATCCTATCAGCGAGGGTTGACGAAAGAACTTCCTGTCAGAAAGGGTTAACTCACAGCTTGTCCTTACCTGTGGCACTATATTGACACCCTTCTAATTAGGGTTACAGGTTGGACCATAAATCAACTAGAGAAGGGACATATAGGTTAGATGATTACCTCCCACGGTCTTAGTTCCAGTCTCAGTCTCAGTGTAGAACTCAGTTCAGTTCTACAGATTCAGGACTATTAGACATAATCACTCAGCTTAGTACGAAACTCAGTATGGTTCCACAGTACTCAAAACTATCAGATACAGTCATTCAGATAATCAGTAATATAGTGTTCGTAAACCTAGATATCGGTTATCAGTAATTTGATTCAGTACTAAGTATTAGCACGATCTTAGTTACAGTCTACGTGTTCATGCATGTACTCTTACTCAGTCATACTCATGTTATTCAGTTATTATTATTCATGCACATGAACCCATGTATTTCAGCCTACCTCACTGACCATACTAGTATATTCAAAGTACTGACACGTGCTTTTCTTTGTGCTATGATATCTTATATCATAGGTTCAGACTCACGAGCCCCAGAGCATCCTTAGCAGTTTAGATTCTCAGCTTTCAGAGTAGTGGTGAGTCCTCATAGTTCGAGGATATGCTTATTATTATATTACTTCAGTTTTATTTCAATAGATGGAGTTAGTTGGGGGCTTGTCCCATCAACTCCACAGTTTAGGCAGTTAGAGGCTTCTTCAGACTAGAGTATATTCAGACAATTGTTCAGTTTTTCAATACTTATATTTAATTTTGGTATTTTGATACCGTATTCAGAATTATTTACAAATTTAAACCTTATGGAATATGTTTCCTTCTATTTCCACATAATTACAGTATTAATTATTCAGTTATTGCAGCAGGTACCAGTCATGGGTTGGCTTGTGGTCATTTGGGAGTATGAGTACTATGTAGCATCCGGGGTACATACTTGGGGCGTTACAACAGTTATCAAAGGTCAATATTATTTACATTTCTTCCAACATTGGGTCTTCTACCGCGACAGATGAATGATCAGTTGGGAAAATCATGTCTTAGACATGTCCTATTGGAAGAGTTGATAAGATTTTATCCAACAAAAGGTTCATCTGTTGTATCAGATCATTAATCCGATGGTTCTTCCATTGCATCAGATGGTCAATTAGTTGCATCAGATTTTTTATTTGATGCTTAATCTGTTGCATCAGATAATTAAACTACTGCATTATATGCTAAATCTATTACATCAGATGATTAATCTATTGCATCAAAATTGTAACCTGATGGTTCCTCTATTGCATCAGATATTGATATGTTGCATTATCTGATAAATCTGTTGCATCAGATGGTTAATATATTGCACCAAATGGATAATTTGTTTGATATAACAAAAATAGTAGCACGATTTTGTTCAACAGAAAAACAACAATATCACCATTTTTACCAAGAACAAGAACAGAACAAATCAACCCAAATCATTTTTTTATTTTTTTAAAACACAAACAACAAAAATCAAACTTCAAAAAAATGCAACAAAAAATCATAATTCACTTCGAATAGAGAAGAGAAGAAATACCAAAAATTAGGGTTTTGTTTAGACCACATTTCAAATTAAAGCAACAAATATTGAAATTATTAACCAATACTATAAAAGAAGTTGACTCAAGTTCCTCATTTTTTTTCAAAACTAAAAAGACCATAAATTTTTACCTGTGAAAGAAGAAAAGGAATTATGATAAATTCGAAGCTGTTGTGGCTGGAGAGCAAGGCTGTCATATCGATTGAAGGTTGAAAAATTCAAAGTTGTTGTGGCCAGAGAGCAAGGATTTCACGTCGATTGAAGGTTGAAGTCGAAAAGTAAATCGAAGCCCAACTATTTGTTGTCAGATATTGAAGTCGTCGAGGATTGAAAGGATAAATTTGCAGAACTATTGGTTAGGAGAGAGTTGAAAGAAATTGTCGAGAGAGAGGAGAAAGACTAGTTGATTTGGATTAAAGAGGGGCGTGGGTTGGGTTTATTTGTATTTTTTAAAAGATTAGAAAGTTAAAAATATTAATCAAGTCCACAATTAACTTAATGAAGTTTTCTAATGATGTTTGACCCTTTAAGTTGGTCAATGTCACCAATCCTTCATTCAAGACTTAAAAGACACCTTTCCTTCAATTTTCTCGGGTTAGTAAACATACGTTTCTAATTATCCCATTTAGCCTTAGACAATTCATAGCATCACTTACTAATTAAATATAATCTGTAGTCTCGGTCCTTTATTTTCTCTTTCTTTCTATCCTTTTTCTCTTCCTAGTTTTTTTTTCGTTTTTTCCTTTAATTTACTTTTTTTCTTTTTCATATTTTTCCACTTTTTTTTTTCTCATTTTTTGTTGTTGTCATAGCATTTTATATATTTTTATACTGTATGTTTATTTGTATCATACTATATATTTCAAATAAATTTATTACTTATATTTGAATAGTTTAGTCATGAATATGTACAATTTATTATTTGTATTTATATATAATTAAGTATATGGATTAATTATATTTGATTTAGACTAAAATATAAAAATATTCAATGTATCATTCAATGCAAATATATCACTAGTATTTGTATATGAAATTTATTATTTATATTTGTATATAAACAAGTATCATTTGTATGTGTATGGGTCAAGTTTTATAAAAACAAGTTTGAAGTATAAAAAATAAATACAAATACCATTATATTAACGAATATAAAATTATAAATGTTTGACAAATACAAATATAATAAGCGATTTTGATATCTTCGTTATCATAAAAAAAATTAAAAATGAAAAATAAAAGACGAAAATAGAAAAAAAAAAAAAACTAAAACGAAACAAAAGAAGAAAGAAAGTAGAAGTTAGAGATAGAAGGGGAAAAAATGCAAAGAAAGAATTGAAAAGAGAAAAAAAAGTAAAAACAAAAAAAAGAAAAAAGAAAAGAGAAAAAAAAAGGAAACAAAAAAGGACAAAGGAAAAAGGAAAAAAAGAAAGAGATGTAGAGGCTAGATATAGAAGAGGAAAAAGATAAACGAAAAAGAAAAAAGAAAAGAAGAAAAAATAAATAAAGGCTAGAGCTAGAAGAGATAGAGAGAAAACTAAAAAGAACAAAAATTAAAAAAAAAAAAAGAGAGAGAAAAAAAGACAAAGAAAAGCTATAAATTGTAATTTATAAAACACTCTCATTTTGCTGAAACCTAAGTTATTTATGTAAGTTCCTGTTGTTATTAGGGGTAAGGAGCTGGGTGTGAGGGTGTTTTTTTTCTTTGGGGTGGGGTGTGGGGTTAGCTCTTTTTAAAAGAAAAATATTTTTCTAGGAGGGGTGCGGGGTTGGGTAGGAAATAAAAAAGTCAAGTTAATAGGAACATAGAAGTTGTAAGTTTTTGGCTTTAAGAGTTAGTGAGTAACAACCATTTTTAACCGATTCATATTTGATCAAATCTATATTTACCCATATAATATATGGGTAAATTGCATCCAATCCATTTAATCTCAATCCATATTCAATCCAATCTGCCCATTTGCCACCCCTAAATTAGGGTATTTGAACACAAATTATTTTACTACAGTAATTAAAAAAAAGTGTCACAAAAAGCAAGTTCCAAAATTAACATCTAGAACTAGGGACAAACTTTTACATCTTAATCATATTAAGAAGGAGATTATCAACTTTTATAGACGGTTAATGAGATCTTCGTGTAGTGAACAATATAGTTACTATGAGGAGGGTTCCAAGATTAAATCAACAACATAGGAGAGATCTATGTACTAAAATATCGAATCAAGAGATCATTGATGGTTCGGCTGTTATAAGCAATGATAAGGCACATGCACGCACTACCAGAAATTCGCTATTTTTTGACTAAAAAAAATTAATCACAAATTTTTGACTACTTAAGTCGGAAAACTTGCTTTTTTATTTTTATTTTTTATAAAATATTTTTTTGATACTATTTATGACTACAAAAGTAAGAATATTTTGAGATAAATTTTAAAAAATATATATTCCGACTGTTGTAGTCAGAAATAAAAATAATTAATAAATATATTACTAAATATATAATCAGACCCTTATACGAAAATTAAATAATTATTTAAATAAATTATTAAATATGTATTTTCGACTACTGTAGTCAAAAATATAAATAATTAAATAAATATATTACTAAATATATAATCACACCCTTAAATGAAAATTAAATAATTATTTAAATAAATTATTAAATATAGATTTTCGGCCACTATAGTCGAAATTACTAATAACTAAATAAATATATGACTAAATATATAATGATAACCTTATGCAAAAAATTAATAATTAATTAAATTTATTATTAATTACATTTCTGACCACTATAGTCGGTAATTGTAATAATTACATAAATATATTACTTAATACATTACAAAAAAGTTGTTCTATAAATATATTAAATGTATCCAATTTCTATAGTCGGAAATACTAAATAATTAAATATATTTAATTTGTACCCAACTGTAGTGGTAGGAACATTATATTTAGTTATTAAATAAATAATTATATAAAATATATGTTACACGGTAGTCTTTCACATTGTATTAAATAATTTAAATATATAATTAAATTATATTAATTAATTTAAATATATAATTAAATTTTATCAAATATATAACCGACTGATGTAGTCAAAAATATTAAATAATTAAATATAATAAAAATATTTTCGACTATTATAGTCAAAAATTTTATAAATAATTAGTTTAAATATATAATTTAATTGTATTAAATATCTAACCGACTGATGTAATCAGAAAAATAAATAATTAAATATATTAAATATATAACCGACCGTTGTAGTAAAAAATATTAAATAATTAAATATATTAAATTTCTACCCGATTGAAGTAGTCAAAAATTTATATTTAATTATTAAATAATTTATATAAAATATAAACTAAATATAACACAACTTTCTCAATTCTCTCTCTCTCACACACTACCATCTCTCTCTAAGCTAGGGTCTCATTACCCTCTCTTCTCTTTGCGTTCTCTCAAAAAAATTGGTGGTTACAATTACGGTGGAGTGGTAACAGCGACGATGAACAAGCGGTATTGAAGATCAATTTTACTAAATAAGCAGAAATTCCTATCTTCACATCTATCCGTGACTTTGTTCCAAATTTGAGGTAAAAATTTATTCCAGATTCGAGGTTTTATGGAGGCAAACAAAATATGACAGCTAACTATATGAAATTTTCTATGTATTTATTTGTGTGAAGTTGGAAGTCATAACTTTAAAAGTTGTTCTCTATATTCAATTTTTTCTTTTGATGTTTTTTCAGCTAAATGATGAGATGAAGAAAATGGACGAGTAGAAAAAAATTAAAATAAGATAGAATAAAAAACAAGGAGCTCGTCTTAATACTGTTAGCACCCATAATAGTATTTTGTTTAACTTGTTCATAAGAGTTAAGGAAACTTGTAGAGGAAGCCAAATTATCTAATGTGCTTCTGGTTCTATTGCGTATACTGCACGAGTTTCTGTTGTTTCCTTGGTAAATACTGGAGTGTGATATCGGGTTGAGCAAAGCTCTTAAGGAATTACAATAGGAAGAAAGAAAAGGAAACTTGGAGATTGTTTGAGGAATCCTTGTCATTAATTATCTTTACTTGGTGACTCTTGCTCCCGAACACTGTTGATTTTAATGTAATAAGAATAAAAAGATTCTGAAGGAAGTTATATTGCTGGCTACTTTACTATGTTGTATTAAATCTCTTAGTTTTCTTCTTGTGCCCACTGCGTAGTAGCATCTCTAAACAAACCTAATTCCTAGAAGCAACAGCTTGGATAAAATTCATTAATTTATTCATTCAGGATCTCATTCACTTTGTTACTTGATCCCAAATTAGCATGTCAACTTTTCTTTCAGCTCAACAACTGTTAATTCATGTGGGTTTGTCTTGGGTAGTTTATCATCCCTCACAGTGTCTTATATGCTTTATTTTACTTCTAGGGGTTGTTTTATTTCCCAAGGCCACATTTCATCTATGAGTCATTCAACCTAATTTTATAGCTTCTGCTGAAAGAGCACTGAGGCAAGTTGATGCTCCTTACACAATCGGTGTAGTAAGTGCATACCTGATGGCGATGATATTTTATTCCCCCCATATAATTTGTTTCTCTTTGAGTTTGAGTGGGATTTCTGGTAAAAAATTGTTCCAAATTCGAGTTTACAAGGATTCAAGTAGTGGAAGGGTAAAACTTGCAACCACCGGTACAATTGCTGAGGTATGGAACTTAATCCTCCACCTTTCTTGGTAGTTATATTTGTGGATGCATAGTCAAATTTTATTATATTTCTTACCAACTATTAGAAATATTTTTGGGTGTTAATAAGCAGACAAGAATTTTGACTACTTATGAAGATGAAATTTCATATGGGTTTTGCGACATTTCATCGTGCTACTAGATTTTGTTTTTGCATATCCATTTATACTCGTGACTGGTATAACATTGAAAGATTTCTAGATCTAGGAAGAATCCTAGTTTGTCATAATCTAAATTAAAACATATAGGCGCTTTCTGGTTTTAGTTTTATTTTAAAAAAGACCAATTTTTCTTTTAAAAAAAGACATGTTCTAGAAGCAGATAGAAAAAAGCCCTAAAATGTATGAAAACTACTGTTGGTGTTTTTCCTCCAGTTATTTTTTTGGTTCTCTTGTTTTTGTTTCTCTTATTTATTGTTATTGTTGTCATTCTTGTGTAGATGGAAAATGAAGATCATACATGGATGTATAATAGAACTTATCTTAACCGTGTGGGGTTAAGGGAGGAATATAAAGACGGGGTAGCTGGATTTATTGCTAAAGCAATGAAAATGATTTTCATACTGAAGGGACAATTAGGTATCCTTGTTGGAATGGAAGTATTGCAAGTTATTGAGTCTAGATGTTGTTACATTACATCTTTATAAGAAGGGTTTTACGTTGAATTATACTGTGTGGACAACTCATGGAGAGAGTAGTACTGCTAATAAATTTGATTTTCAAAATTATGTTGGAAGTGCAATAAGAGAGAATAATTTTGAAAGTTCACAATATAGTAAGATGGTCAGGGATGCTTTTGGGACACACTCAGGGGCTCGAAATGAACCAAATAATGAGGCTAAGCACTTTAATGAACAGTTAAAGGAAGCTAGTCATCCATTGTATGAAGGATCAGTGCATTCTAAGTTATCTGTTGCCATTTGGTAACTAAATATGAAGTCAAATTACTTGATTTCTCAAGAGGGCACGAATTCTATCATTGGACTTATGAATGAACTTAACCTAAATAAACTTGACTTACCCAAATATTTCTACATAACAAAGAAGTTGGTTTCTAAGTTATGACTTTCATTAGAGAGAATTAACTATTGTGAGAAAGGTTGTATGTTATTCTATAAGGAAGATGTAAATTTAGAACATTGCAAATTTTGTAATCAACCTCATTATAAGAAAGTCACACATGCCAAAGGGAAGAAGGTTACTGTAAAGTCGATGCGCCACTTACCCCTTATACTATGGTTAAAGAGGTTATATGCATTAATGAACTCTGGCCCTGATATGAGATGACACTATGAAAAGTAAAGATCACCTGGTGTTTTATGTCATCCGTCAGATGGAGAAGCATGAAAGTATTTTAATAGTGTGTATTCAAATTTTGCTAGTGAACCAAGAAACATTAGGTTGGGATTATCTACTGATGGATTTACTCCATTTTCTGTCTCAGCTACACTATATTCATGTTGGCCAGTGTTTGTGACTCCTTATAATCTCCCAGCTGAATTGTGTATGACAAGTCAGTATATATTTCTTACTTGCATTATTCCAGGTCCTCGTAATCCAAAAGTTTTGATTGATGTATATCTACAACCATTGATTGAAGAGTTGAACTTATTATGGCATGAAGGTGTGGAAGCATATGATGTATCAATAAAATAAAACTTTAGATTGCGTGCTTCTTTGATGTGGACTATAAATAACTTTCCTACTTATGGAATGATGTTTGGGTGGTCGACTGTAGGAAAGTTAGCTTGCCCTTATTGTATGGAAGACAAAAAAATATTCACTTTGAAACACGGGGGTAAAAACTCATGGTTTGACTGTCACCATCGATTCTTGCCAATGAAACATATGTTTAGGTGAAATACTAGTGATTTTATGATGAATAAGTCTGATTTTAAGGAGCCATCGCCAATTTTGTCGCGAGAAGAAATTTGGGACAGAGTGAGGAATCTGCTTAAGGTAACAGAGTCTCTACCATCCAGGATACCTGGTTATGGTGTTACACATAACTGGACTAAGCAAAGCATATTTTGGGAGTTAGATTACTGAAAGAATAATCTTCTGCCTCATAATCTAAATGCCATGCATATTGAGAAAAACTTCTTTCACAAATTGTTTAATACTGTGATGGATATAAGTAACAAAACAAAAGATAACTTGAAGGCCAGGATTGACTTAAAGGAGTATTGTCGGCGCAGTGAGTTGTACTTGACATGCATAAACAATAAGATTTAGAAGCCTAAGTCCAGTTACATATTCACTTTGGATGATAAAAGAGTGATTTGTGATTGGGTTAATAATTTGAGAATGCCAGATGGATATGCGTCAAATTTTTCTAGGTTTGTTGACATGAAGGAAGTAAAGTTGACCTCTATGAAGAGCCATGACTATCATATTTTCATGGAGTCATTGATTCCTATTGCATTCTGTGCATTGCCCGATAGAATCTTGAAGCCCATAACAGAGATAAGCTTATTTTTTTAAGATTTATGTTCTAACAAATTAAGGGAGGAGAACCTATGTTTGATGTATATCAACATTTGCTTAACCTTAAAAAGTTGGCAAAAAATTTTCCTCCTCATTTTTTACTGTTATGGAGCATCTTCCAATTCACCTTGTGTGAGAGGCACGACTTGAAGGGCCTATTCAGTGTAGATGGATGTATCCCTTTGAGAGGTATTGACTTTTAACATTTACCTTCATGTGTTTTAATTGAGCATTATTACATCTAAAAGATCATACTATGAAGGACCATTAGCAAATGTAAGCGGACCATAAAAAACAGATCTCGAATTGAGGGATCAATATATGAGGCTTATTTGCCTAAAAAGACCTCTTATCTTTGTTCATGTTATTTTGAAAATAATGTACCATGTCTGAGAAACTGACCTAATAGTCATGGTGATGGATACAATACTGGTGCTTCTGCACCACCATTTTCAATATTCAATCAACCAGGTAAAGAAAGTCTGAAAGTTGGTCCACTTAGATATTTGAATGAGGTTGAGCTTAAGTCAGCTATAACACCTGTATTATTAAATTGTCCCAAGGTCCTGCCTTTTTATAACTGAGTATATTTATATTAATGAAAATCATTCAAGAACTATCTAAGCTTTAACTAATGAAGGTCATAACTTTGTCGGACAGCTACTTCATGGCTTTACACGAGGATGTTGCTGTTTATCCTATGTTTTCAGTATGGTTTAGAGAATATGTAAGTTTAACTTTAATATTTAACATGATTTACACTTTTGTTCAATTTATGTATATTTAAATTCTAACCTTTCTTAAACTTTTTATAGGTTCATAATCCAAATAATTTTGACCCAAATGGCCAATTTTTACATAGTATAGCTTGGGGACCTTATGCTAACGTCAGAAAGTTTTTTAGGTACTCTGTCAATAGGTACAGATTTCATACAGAAGAGTTCTCTAAGGGCAAGAAAACTAATAATAGTGGGGCATGGGTGAAAGGTGATGGTGGAGTTGATTATTATGGTGTGCTTCAAGACATTTTAGAACTCGATTATCATGTTGGTTGGCCAAAGGAAAAGTTTGTACTCTTTCGGTGTAAGTGGTACAATCCTACTCCTTGGTTAGGAACAAAGGTGCACCCTCAGTACAAAATAGTTTTAATTAAGCGATCAAGAGAGTATGGACTTTATGATACATTTGTCATTGCACAAAATGTGAAACAAGTGTATTACGCTCCTTATCCTTATTGTAAGAATAAAGCTGCGTGGAGGGTAGTTATAAAAGTAGAGCCTATGGGTAGAGTTGAAGTAGAGGATGTATTAGATATAGTGTATCAGAATGACATTTCAAGTGTTGAAGAAAAGGGTTGATGATGAATTAGTAGGTGAGTTGCAGCATAGTGAAGGCCTATATGAAGAATTTGATCCTTATGAACTTAGATTGAATGTTAATGATTATGGAGAAGGAATATCCGGGGCAAATGATGAGGAAGAGTCACTTGATGAAACTGAAACAAGTAAGGAAGAGTTACTTGATGAAAATGAAACAAGTGATGAGGAAGAATTGATGAATAACTATGAAACAAGAGATGACAATTGAGTTGTTATTAATAGTAGTAATGTATAGTAATAGGGTATTGAATTGTATTTTAGCTGTTGCTTTTTTCTATTTTACTTGACAATATAGTGTCTTTTCTTTGTTAAGATTTGTAGTGCCAGTAAGAACATTTCTAGTTGTTTAATTAAATAGCACTGGTAAATTTCTATAGTATATGTGTGTTGTTTGATTTTCTTGTCTTATTGCATTTTCTGCTTTAATAGTGAAAGCCTAAACAAAGCGAGTTTGTATTTGTAGTTTTATTCTACTTATGAAAATAGTGTCTACGCTAGCTTATGTTCCACCTTACTTGTATAATCACCAGGTGAAGTTCATAAAACTTGGAAGAAAGTTTGGGACCTTTCCTGATTGCAACTGATGTTTGCCTAAAGGGTTGGAGTTCCCAAAAATATACAATCACCAACTTTAAAAATTATGTCTTTATCTACCTGCTGTTTCATTCTATTCTGAGCCTTTCTAAGACTCTCTTGTGATACCTTAGTGATCACTTGTTTGTCCTTTAACCAATGATCTACAGAGTTTACCTTGCTTTGGATACCAATTCAACTGTCAACTAGGAGATTCATAGCCATAAATGGCTTGAAAAGGAGTTATTTTCAATGTAGAGTGATAAGAAGTGTTATACCAAAACTCAGCTAAACAACCATTGAAACCAAGCCTTAGACTTATGGCAGGTCATGCATCTCAGGTAAGATTCAAGGAACCTATTTAACGTCTCAAATTTACCATCTGTTTAAGGGTGGTAAGTAGAACTCAAGACAGTAGAATAATGCCTTGATCTTCTTGTATGTTGCCAATACTTCTGAACCCTCCAAAGACAAAAAACTGCATAGCTTTGATCAACTAATTCTTCAGATCTCCCCTTGCTTCCAATCATAATCTTCCCTGATGCTTGAGGAGGCTATTTGTTTTAGTGTTGAGAACCTGTGTGTCAGTTTGCTAATACAATTCAGATAATATTTGACCAACCTCTTGTAATTCCTTAGAAATACACCGTATATGTCACACGGTGCTCAAAACTACAAGTAGTCCCAAGCTAACCCTATAAGCCTTCTACATTTTTGGAATTCATAATAAAGATAAACTTGACTTATGAAATCTTGAAATAACCGAACAATGCTTTAATGAAACTAAAATAACATCTTACTAGAAGTCTTAAACTTGGAAATCTTGAAAACAAATATTTTTAGGTCTAACAGAGAACAGTCAGATAACCCTCTACTTCTAACTAGAGAGCCACTGGGACAAGCCCCAGCTGACTCAAAATAAACTGAATCAAATAGCTAAAATACTTCATCAATAGCAAATCTCATAAAATGGATCCTAATCAATCACGCTGCTGGAACTGAGCACTAGGACCTACATTATAAAAAAATGTAGCACATAGACATATATATGGATCAGTACTTCGGGAATGTACTGAGTATGTGGGGGTGAATGCATAAGCAAAATAATAACTCAATGTGCACTTAGATTTTCAAATAATGCATGCTAAGCATAAATGACTCACCTTGGGCTTAAATAAAACCAAAGCTGTGAAATAATAAACATGAGTAATAAAACATAATGATAAAGTTTGTAAGCCATAATACTTAGTTCTAAAAGCTTTACTTTACTCTTTATTAGGGAGTCTCTTCTAACCGACATACACCATGTGAGGTATCATGGAGTCCAACGTCTTACCCACGGTGGGGAGAGCTCACTTTGGGGAAAGTTGTCCTACCCTTTCCATCAGTATAGGACCTTAACTTATGTGATCACTATACTTAACCCATATTGGGACTTTAAACCTATGGTGGCACATAGTTCTGGGGCATGTGACCTTGGACGCATACCTAAATGTGTGCTAAATACTACTCCCTTATCACTTTATGCTCATACTTTAGGATATTCACCTTTACTCAGCATAAGGGTTTTATAATGAAAACCAGTTATGCTTCTCTTTGCTTTAAACTATAATCAAAATGAACAAATGTTGATTCCATATCTTAGCTTAGGATAAAAAAATCCATCTTTCTTAAAATCTTGGTATATAACCATCAAATAAGCTTAAGACCATAGTCTTCTTGATATCTCAAACTCATTCTTGGTATTAATTTATCAAATAAAACTTAAGAGCATGATCTTTTTTAAATCTCAATACTTAAACTTAGGGATTAAAACCCATGCTTTAAACTCTTGTCAATTCATAACAAACTTCATGCTCAATAACAATCTTGAAATACTTCATCAATATCAAGTCAAGATAGTGCAATCTCATGCATAATATTAATCTCATAAGTTAAAACATAAATATAAGTAACTCTTGATATACTCAAAGATTTAAATCTCATGAAAATCACATGATTCAAGAATATACATACTTGGGTATGAACCCTACTTCAAAACAATTAAATACGATCTTAAAATCATGCAATTTGGGCATAAAAGTGAAAGAATCACATATTCATAACCCCACAACCTTAATAGGCTTGATTTGATGGATAAAAGCTCGACTTTGTAAGCCTTGGAGATGATCTTGAAAGTTTTCTTGAACTTCTTGAATTAGAGACATAAATTATTGTTTATATTGAAGAGAAAGTAATGGAGGTTTGGTGTTCTTGAGAGGAGGTTAGGGTTTCTTAGACAGAAAATTGAAAGAGAATGGGTGTATAATGTTTAAATCGACGTTTAGTCTTATGTTTTTACGAATTGAGTCAGTGGGAAATGACCTCGCTTCCCCTTATAAGATTAAACTCGTATATGGAATGACGTTTAGAGGCTTGGAGCAATGCAATGACTTTCCCATCACTATACCCGACGTGACGTGGTATAATTGCGTTGAGCTACTGGAATCGAAATCTAAACATGATCCAAACCTCTTCCAAAAATTCTGAAACTTCCTTGAGACATGATCCTTACACCCCTAAACATAAATCAACTCAAAAATGATCGTCTTAGAGCCTAAAAGGTAAATGTAAAAATCCTCAAAGTTAAGAGGTCAAAATAAGGCTAATTCTTCAACACTTAGTTAAATTTTCAGGCTTTAAGCCTCTTATGCAAGCTTTAGGAAATGTACTAAGCTAATTCTAATATGGGGTATTACAATATCTCCCCCTTGGGAACATTCATCCTCGAATGAGATTGCTTAAGCTGAGGATTCTTAGGAAATGAGATTACTTACTGAACTTGCATAATTGAAAACATGATTAAATGACTAAACTGATTCGTGAGTGCATGAAATGACATTAGAATGACTATATGAAGATGGAATTGAGAATGGAAAAGATATAATCTAAGGAAAATTGTTACCTTAGGATGAATCTGAACTTGCAAAGAAAATATGAGAGTACTTGGTTCGCATATCTGCTTTTGCTTCCCAAGTGACACCCTCAACGGACTGATTCCGCCCAAGAACTTTGACCAAGGGAGCTTCTTTGTTCCTTAGTCTACGAATATAGCGGTCAAGGATCTCAACTAGGATTTCTTCATAAGAAAGACTATCCTTAACATCTATGTTTTCATAAGGAACTACAATAGCTGGATCACCAATACACTTCTTTAACACAGAGACATGAAACACTGGGTGAACGGATGACAAATCTGCAGGCAACTCAAGCTCATATGCTACCTTCCCAACACGACTCAATATTCTGTAAGGGCCAATATATCGGGAACTAAGCTTCCCCTTTTTGCCAAATCTCTTTACCCCTTCATGTGCAAAATCTTCAAATAAACTAAGTCAGCAACCTCAAACTCAAGATCCCTTCTCCTCACATCTGCATTAGATTTCTGATGACTCCGAGCTATCTTAAGCCTCTATCGAATCAACCAAACTTTTTCCATAGCTTCAAACACTACATCTGGTCCTATCAAAGTGGCTTCATCTACTTCAAACCAACCAATGGGAGATCTACACCTTCTCCCATAGAGAGATTCAAACGGAGACATCTGAATACTAGAATGATAACTGTTATTGTAGGCAAACTCAATCAACAACAAGCGGTCATCCCAAATTCCTTTAAAATCAAGAACACATGCTCTCAACATATCCTCTAGGGTCTGAATGGTCCTTTCTGCCTAACCATCGGCCTGTGGATGAAAAGCTGAACTGAGATGAACTTGGGTTCCAAAACCCTTCTGAAAGGCTTTCCAAAAATGAATGGTAAACCGAGTACGCCTATCTGAAATAATGGACTAAACTGAGTACCCTTATCTGAAATGATGGACAAAAGAACTCCATGCAATCTAACCAACTCTCTAATATAAATCTTAGCATAATCCTCAGCTGAATAGGAAGTACGGGCTAGCAGGAAATGGTCTGATTTGGTTATTCTGTCAACAATAACCCAAATCAAATCATGCTAACGATGAAAATGGGGAAACCCTATCACAAAGTCCATGTTCACATCTTCCCACTTCCAAGTGGGAATAATAAACTCCTGCAAGGCTCCACCAGGATTTTAGTGCTCAACCTTAACCTGTTGACAATTCGCACACTTGGCTACAAACTCTGTAATATCCCTCTTCATGCCACTCCACCAATAGATTTTTCGTAAATCACGGTACATCTTAGTGGATCCTGGGTGAATGGACTAATGAGCACCATGCGCTTCTGCCAAAATCCACTGCCTCAGACCATCAACATATGGAACACACAGCCTACCCTAGTACCCAACATACTATCTCCCCTTGGGATAAAACCTCCACTTTTTTATCTCTGGCTGACTCCTTCAACTTAACCAAATTGGAATCCCTATCCTGTTTCTTCTTTTCTTCGAAAACCAAAGAAGATTCCAAACTATTTTGAAACCAAACACTACCCTCAGCTGAATAAAACAACCGAAAACCTAATCTAGAAAACTGATGAACCTCCTGAACTAACTTCTTCTTATCATCTTCAATATGAGCAACACTACCCATAGACAGTCTACTAAGGGCGTCTGCTGCTATATTAGCCTTGCTCGGATAATACAAAACCTCATGTCATAATCTTTAAACAAATCCAACCACCTTCTCTGATGAAAATTTAAATCTTTATGCAAGAACACATACTGCAAGCTCTTGTGATCCGTGAACACATCAACATGCACCCCATAAATATAACGTCTCTAGATTTTTAAGGCAAATGCAACAACTGCTAACTCAAGATCATAGGTAGGATAGTTCCTTTTATGATGTTTAAGATATCTAGAGGAATAGTCTATAACCTTACCTCTCTACATCAAAACACAACCCAGACCAACTCTGGAAGCATCACAGTAAACAACAAATCCATCTGAACTATCTGGTAGCATCAAAATTGGGGCTGAAGTGAGTTGGGTTTTCAACTCTTGAAAACTCTTCTCACAAGAATCTGACCACTGAAACTTAACTTTCTTCTGAGTTAATCTAGACATGGGGGATGCAATAGACAAAAACCCTTCAACAAATCATCGATAATAGCTAGCCAAAGCTTTGGTCTTTTGAGGATCAACTCTAATGCTATCACATGAAATAATATGGCCAAGGAAAGATATTGATCTTAGCCAAAATTTGCACTTACTGAATTTGGCAAATAACTGGTGATCTCTAAGAGTTTGCAACATAATTTTGAGATGGTCTGCATGACCATTCTCACTATGAGAATAAACAAGGAAGTTATCAATCAAGACGATGATGAATATGTCCAAGTACTGCTTGAACACTCTGTTCATCAAGTCCATAAAGGCTGCTGGGGCATTCGTTATCCCAAAGGACATGACTAGAAATTCAAATTGACTATACTGAAAGCTTTTTTTGGAATGTCATATTCCCTTACTTTAAGTCGATGATAGCTGGATTTGAGGTCTATCTTAGAGAAATAACTTGCACCCTAAAGCTAGTAGAATAAGTCATCAATCCTAAGAAGAGGATATTTATTCTTGATCGTGACTTTATTCAACTGGCGATTGTCGATGCATATTCAGGGAGAGCCATCTTTCTTATGCACAAATAGGACTAGATCACCCCATAGAGAAATACTGGGCCTTATGAAACCTTTATCCAAGAGGTCTTTAAGATTCTCTTTTGACTCTTTAAGCTATCTAGAGCCATACAATATGGAGGGATGGAGATGGCCTGAGCATCAGGAAGAAGATCAATATCGAATTCTATGTCTCTATCTAGAGGTACCCTTGGCAAATCTTAGGGGAAAACCTCAGGAAACTCATTGACTACATGGACTGAATGATCTGTTGGAGTTTCAAACTTAGTATCTTTGACTTTGATTAAATGATAAATGCACCCTTTCGATATCAACTTTTTGGCCTTAACATAAGATATGAAATGACTCTTGGGACATTTAGAACTACCTTCCCACTTGAAACTCTATGAGGTCAGCTAATATGATTTTATGTAGGACAGTGATAGGACACTTCTTATAGACTCTCTTGGCAACAACTAACTCACCCACTAGGGTGGAAACTAAGAAGGGCTTAGAGAGCTTTTCAGAATCTATCCCAAAATTTACCGCCACCAAAGGATTCACATAAGAGAGTTTGACCCTGGATCTAACAAAACATATACATCAAGATGAAAGTCATAACGCATACCAGTAACAACATATGGAAAACTCTTCTGCTACTATCAGAATAGTAAAATATAAAATTGATTCTGGCATTGGCCGTCACCGATACTGGATGATGCGCCCTGAGGAGGAACTGGGTAACCTGGTAGAGCTGGTGCACTAGTAGCTTAAGTCTGAGGGTGAACATCCATGTTTCCCTACTTGGCATACGGGCACACTTTGATTCCGTGACCCAACTTTCCACATCCATAACAACCTCTCTTTCCCATCAAACACTCATCAGGATAGTTTTTGCCATACTTTACATATGTCTGATAACTGGGACATCCACCCATGCTACTATATGAATGACCCTAAAACTATGAACAATTTCCCCCTTCAGACCTTGGTTGACCATACTCAAATTGTCTAGTTATAGCCTTGTTATTTCTTTTCTCTTTTTCCTTTATCTCTTTTGCCTCAATCTGCTGAGAATGAGTCATTAGCCTAGCAATATCTATATCCCCAATGAGGATTGCAGTCCTACACTTTTTCACTACCAAATTAGACACTCCAGTAACAAACTTACTCAGACTAGATGTAGGATCAGCTACCAACTCGGGAGCATACTTTGATAACTGAGAGAACTTAAGGCATTACTCATTCAGTGTCATCGATCCCTGCCTTAAGTTCATGAAATCCTCAAAATTATCTTCCTTCACCTCATTCAGAAAGAACTTGTCCAAAAATGTATCCTAAAACACCTGCCAACTTATAAGAGTTGTATTCTCACCTCTACCTTCCTTCCACATAACAACCCAATCTTAAGCAACATTCTTCAGCCTATAGAATGCCAATTCTACACTCTTATCCTCAGTAACATGCATAATCTAAGTGATTTTTCTCATATCATCAATAAAGAGCTATAGATCCTCACCAACCTTTGTACTAAAAAACTCAGGGGATTCATTCTCAAAAAGTTATGAATCCTGGCTGTATACCATTTTGCTAAAGCGGGACCACTGCCTGTTGGTTTCCCTGAATATTGGCATTCACAGCTTGGGCCAATGCCTGAAACGCAGCCTAAAATTTAGCATGAGACACAGTCTCATTTAGAGGGTTAACTTGCATTGGTGGTTGGACACTATTTCTTTGTACATTAGCTTGGCGAGGAGGCATATTCTGCCATGTTAAAGCATGAGTTAAAGTAGGTAGAGACAGCTGTAACCATGATAGATCATGA
Source organism: Capsicum annuum (assembly GCF_002878395.1). Classification (NCBI taxonomy): domain Eukaryota; kingdom Viridiplantae; phylum Streptophyta; class Magnoliopsida; order Solanales; family Solanaceae; genus Capsicum; species Capsicum annuum. The sequence goes on from NW_025893141.1 coordinate 30,907, forward strand.
AAGAAATGATGATTCCTAACTCATTCGGTAGCCTCTTACTCATAAATGTGGCACACTTTACATCCATGATCAAGACTCTATGTAACGCGACTTGTCTGACTTCTTAGGACTCTTTAAAATCTTAGACTCTGATACCAAGTTTGTAACACCCAAAAAAGACACCCTAGACATCACATGATGCTCAAGAGTGCAAGTAGTCTTAAGATAACCCTTTAAGCCTTCTAACAACTTTGGAACTTATAATAAAGATAAACTTAACATATGAAATCTTGAAATAGCTGAATTAATATCTTAACTGAAACTAAAGTAACATCTTACTGGAAGTCTTAAACTTGGAAATATTGAAAACAAATACTTTTAGGTCTAAATAGAGAACAGTCAAACAAGCCTCTACTTTTAACTAGAGAGCCACTGGGAAAAGCCCCAACTAACTCAAACTAAATAGAATCAAATAGCTAAAATACTTCATCAATAGCAAATATGATAAAATGGGTCCTTGAACTATGAGGACTCACCAAGTGTCAGGATATAGGTGGAGATGCTCGTAATTAATCACGCTGTTAGAACTGAGCACCAGGACCTACATTATAAAATAATGTAGCATATAAACGTATCTGTGGATCAGTACTTTGGGAATGTACTGAGTATATGATGGTGAATGCATAAGTAAAACAATAACTCAATGTGCACTTAGATTTTCAAATAATGCATGCTAAGCGTAAATGACTCATATTGGGCTTAAATAAAACCAAAGCTATGAAATAATAAACATGAGTAATAAAGCATACTAATAAACTTTGTGAGCCATAATACTTGGTTCTAAAAGCTTTACTTTACTCTTTCTTAGGGAGGTTCTTCTAACCAACATACACTATCTATAATGGAGTCCAACGTCTTACCCATGGTGGGGAGAGCTCACGTTAGGAAAAGCTATCCTACCCTAGCTATCAGAATAGGACCTCAACTTAAGTGATCACTATACGTAACCCATATTGGGATTTTAAACCTAGGTGGCACATAGTTCTGGGGTATGTGACCTTGGACACATACCCAATTCGATGCTAAATACTAGTTCCTTATTACTTTATACTCATCCTTTAGGAAATCCACCTTAACATAGCATAAGGGTTTTATAATAAAAACCAGTTATGCTTCTATTTGCTTTAAATTATAATCAAAATGAACAAACGTGGATTCCATATCTTATCTTAGGATCAGAAGGTCCATATTTCTTTAAATCATGGTATGAAACCATCAAAGAAGCTTTAGACCATAGTCTTCTTGAAATCTCAAACTCATTCTTGGTATAAATTAATCAAATAAAACTTTAGAGAATGATCTTGTTGAAATCTCAATACTTAAACTTAAGGCTTAAAACCCATGCTTTAAACTCATGTCAATTCATAGCAAAACTTCATTCTCAATAAAAATCTTGAAATACTTCAAT
>NW_025893142.1:0-1782 GCF_002878395.1 Capsicum annuum
TGTTGTTGGAAAAAGTTATTTTTATTTTCTATTCATTATTTACCGTCTATTCAGAAACTTTATTCTTGATATCTCTTGAAGAATTCATGAACTTGGAAAATTGAACTCTTCGATTTCTTGGAGGAAGTCTTGAAATTGATACTTGAATTCTTATGTTCTTGAGAATAAAAGCTTGAATCATTGTTCTTGAAAAAGGAGAGGGATTTTACGTGAGTTTATTTGAAGAAGGTGGGCAAATAATGCCCCTTTTGGATGTTATAATTCGTGTTTGGACGCATTGGGGTTGAGAGGAAAGGACCAAAGTGCCCCATGACCCATAAGAAGCTAAAACTGTGTGGGAATAGCCCCTGTGTCGTGACCCTAGTTGGGTTAAATGGCCCTCATGACGTGACCCCTATTTGGGTCACTTAGACCTCGCGTCGCGTGGCTATCGCGACCCATTACTGCCTCTCATGAAAAATGGCATAACTTTTTGCTCGGGTATTGGATTGAGGCAAAATTGGTATCGTTGGAAATCTAATTCAATTATATACAATTTGGTGGGTATTGAGCTAAAAAATCTCACGTACACAAAAAGTTATACATATTCATAGCTGACCCTTGCAGAATAGAATAGAAAGATTTAGCCAAATCAAAGGCTCTTAGCTCAACTTTTGCTCTAAGTGCTTCATATGAACATTTTTCACCTTGAGATCTATTCACACACTAGTATAATAATCATGAAACTCATATACATATGAGAATCATTTGTATTAGAGCTTACACGTGTAGGAACGATGGTTAGAATTCTAGCACAAAAATATGGGGTGTTACATTATCTCCCCTTTGAATCATTCGTCCTCGAATGATGGATAGGAAATTGTTGAAGCCTTAAAGGTATGGAATAACATGAACATGATAAGTTTTCTAATAAAGGATATAACTGAGCTGGAACATTTAAACTTCTATCATGAAATTGAATTCTGAGCTGGCGTGACTTTACTTGCTTTAAAGAGCTGATTCATGTTGAGAGTTTAGAATTCACTTGAAATGTTCATGATTCAATCATATATATATTGAATTGGGAAGTAATAACTTATGCAAGTATGAATCATGAGACAATAAGAATTAGATCATACGAGGGTATTACACTGTCTGAGCTAAAATACTTGGAAAATTTAGATTATGCGTTAAACACTTATGAACTAAGTCGTGACTAAATAGCTGAACCTGAAACATGATGCTTAGACTGAACTGAATTCTCAATTTACATGTATGAAATAGATTATCTCTTGGAATGTTCATACACATGAGACTTCGGATAGTAAGACTAGATAAAAAGGTGGAAAACCGCAGGAACTTCTCTGCCTGACTGTTAAACTAGATTGCTAGCTATACTGACTGAATTATACTGTAAACTTCTACTTAACTGGAGTATCTCTTCAACACTCTTTCTAAAGAAGTTCTAGTAACATTAGGGAGCAAAGAATCTTGGACATGATCTAAACAAGACATCTGACTAAGGAATCACAACATTGACACTACTCTATAGCATGGAAGATAGACATATAACTCATATGCTAAGATAGAATTACCAGGCCTTAGGCAATGCAACTTCTTACTTTCAAGCTTAGCAACACTTCTCGAATACTCCCTCAACTATATTATTCCCCTTAAATACCATACTCATTTTATTCAACTTATAATTCTCACATGGGCATTGATAAATCTTCCTACTAATGTCTAAAGTAAATAAATCCTCTCACCGTGATCAAGCCTAACTCCAAATCATAAGATACCATA
>NW_025893143.1:0-5084 GCF_002878395.1 Capsicum annuum
TTTTATATTTTTGTACGTTATTCATTTAAATAATATTTTGAGGAATATCTAAATCTAATTTTATTAAATGAATCATAATTAATAAATTAATCAAGTAAATCCATATATATACGACTTCCGTATTTTTTAAATAACAAGGCTTTGATACCAATTGTAGAGGGGTGCGGATTAGGCGCAGTAACTTTACCAAGAAATAAATACTTATTGGGTGAAAAAGAAAAAAAAGAATAGCAAATGCAAGTAGACACCTTGTCCAAATTGCATGTTTAATAGCCTTATAATAATTGACAAATAGGTGAGTTGAGCTGAATTTGAGCTAGTTAAGATGAATTGAGTTAACAAATAAATAAGTTATAAACTCGCATAAAAGTTCTTTGAATTTAAATGCGTGAAAATGCGAGTCATATCCTAATCTGCACAATTTTTATTAAGTTTTAATTGCTTTATTTGTTCTTATATAATATTTAGTATCATATTAAACAATTATTTTTCGTTATTACCACTATATATAACTTATCAAATAAAGTAATATTTTTTAAAAGTACTTTGACGAAAAAATTTTATGAATCAATTTGATCTAGATATCAACCAGACTTTGATAAGCTAAAATAAGTTGCATTAAAAGGACTAAGTTGACAAATGAACGAGTCAAATAATAAACCCAAATATAAATAGATTAGATAAATTAGGATTTTATGGGCTAATTTTATCACAACTAACCTACCTGTACCTTCTTTCTCTGTATTGATATTATATAGTATCATGAATGAGTTTACGTCAATATCTTTCTTAATAGGGGTCTATATAGACAGTCTGCTTTCTCATTATAGCAATTTCATTCTATTACAAGGTTCCAATTAAGTTCAAATTGAATATTCTTTTGCCCATTCTACCCCACTTTAAAGGGAAGGGGTTGCTTATTTTGTTGGTATAATCAACATGACCAAAGGACAAAGCTTGGAGAAAACAAACAAGTAAAGAGGAAGCATACAGAAAGTGAAGATCATTGGAGTAGCTTCAATGTTTTCTCCAGCTTTTCTAGCTCATTTATACTTTTTTGGTTCCCTTTGTAAATAATAAATATTAAATGCAGCATTGGAGTTGAGTTGCATATTTAAAGAGTTTTTCTCCATAAAACAGCCTCCGATAAAAATGCAAGGTAAGATATTGTACATCAAATCTTTATGGTTGGGCCCTTCTTTGGATCGCATGCATAGCGGGAGGAGCTTTAAAGCATCGGACTGCCCCCTCCCCCCCCTCTTTCTTTTATTTTTACTAATTGAGTTGCATATTTAAAGAGTTTTTCTCCCAAAAATAGCCTCTGACAGAAATGTAAGGTAAGGTAATGTACAATAAATCTTTATGGTTGGGCCCTTCCGTGAATCTTGTTCATAGCGGGAGCTAGGGCTGGGCATAAAATACCGAAAATCGAATTACTGAACCGAATCAAAAAATTTGGTAATTGGTATTCGGTAATTTGGTATTTGGTATGGTATTTAGGAGTAAAATTTTAACATTTCGATATTCGGGATTGGGTTTGGTTCAAGATATTAATACCGTTTGGTATTCGGTATTTACCGAATATCGAATTATATATATATATATATATATATATATATATATGTATGTATGTATGTATGTATGAATGTCTCACCAACCTAATAGACAATAGTATTAGTCATTCCAAAAAATCTCTTAAAACTTGGTAATGTATTCGTAAAAAGAAACAAAAAGAATACTAAATAAGGTTCTATTAAATATACTCTTTGAAGTTTACACGTACATTTGCACTTCTCCAACTTTAATATGGTAAAACCAAATACCGTACTGAACCGAATTTTAATTTATCGATTACCGAATTAATGAACCGATGTTCATAAGTATGGTATGTGGTATCTATGTTCAAATACCGATTACTGAATTACCGAATCCGAACTTTGAAAATACCGAATCGAATACCGAACGCCCACCCCTAGCGGGAGCTAATTTAATGCATCGGTCTTCTCCCCCCCCCCCCCCCTTCTCTTTCTTTTATTTTTACTAAGTGGTGATTTTTGTACACCCGTTACTTTTTTCATTGGATTGTATTTGTTAGGATTTTTGCCCTGATTTTCTTACCAAAATTAAGTTTTACTTTTTCTTGTAAGAAAAATAAAATTAACCATAAATACTTTTACTTTTCCTGAAAAGAAAACATAAAACTTTTTCATATTTGGTTAACCTCTTTCTTGGAGGAAAGGTTTTAAGTTCATGCATGTGATATGAAGAAGGTGAATCAAGTGAAGAAAATCAAGCCAAAAGGGAGAGATTTGTTAGGGGTTTTGCCCTGATTTTCTTATCAAATTTAAGTTTTATTTTTTAAAAGGAAAATAAAAGTAATACCATAATTACTTTTAATTTCCTGAAAGGAAAATATAAAACTTTTCCTTATTTGGCAAACCTATTTCTTGGAGGAAAGATTTTGGAACTCTATAAATAGAAACCCCTCTTCTCATGCCATAACACAATAAACATACACAATGTAGTCCTTAAAGAGTCTTTGTTTAGGGGAAGATTTTCTCCCAATAAATTTTAGGTGTTTCAATTTTATTTTTAATATGCAGACCGTTTGGCCCAATCATATCAATAATATAGCTTTTTAGTATTGTTTTATGTGTCTTCTGAATTATCACTACTATGGTTTGCAACTAATCGCTTCCACATGACGCTCTCTCGATTTCGAACCCAGCAGTATTTTCTGGAGTCTAGGAACTATTGGAAAGAACCTTTTTATCTATATCCTCCTCATTACCCCTCTATATGCATTGGATTATATTGGATATATTGTTGTACTAATTTGCGGTTTTGATGCTTCCAAATTTTTTGAAAAACAAAAATAAAAAATAAAAGCCGAAGCTTATTAGAATACTGAAAATGATCAAATCTATGAGGATCCATTTGTATTGATTTCTTTCAATGTTTTGGGAGGATTCGGAAGTAGTAAAATTGACTACTTATATAATGGAAAATGTTTAAATAAGTGATTTCAAATCATCTGCAGAAAATGTTATATGAGATTATTTATTTTAGGGAAATTTTTGCACAAAATTAATAAATTTGACTAATTTTCTTTTCCTTAACTTGAAAGTTAAATTTCACCTACTAAATCTTAGATAAAATTTTAAAAGGATTAATACTCGGTCGATTTTATTTTAGAAATTTCAAAATATATGTAATACATTGTTTTTGCCAGAACAGTAACTTAATAAATGAGATTTGAGACAAATTCGAATTTTCTATCTAAACATCTTCTTTTGTGAACTAAGGGATCTATCTGATTTAAGAAATGAGAAAGGAAACCATGTTCTTAGTATATTGTTGTAAGGTGCACATATGTTGGACCAAATTGTTAGAGGTTTGGGAATGGGGGACGTCAATTGCATGATAAGGATTAACTTGCATTGTGCATGCCTTTTCTTTTTGCCGTGGCCTATGCTTTGGTTTCAAACTTTATCTATTTCACATGCCAACATTCGCCAAGCTGCCTTGCGCCCATATCACATTTTGTGTACTACAAAAAAAAAAAGAATTAGCTATAAATTTGGCTGTGATATATTCATAACTAATGGAATTTTTGTCGACACATCCCTTAAGAAACAATAAATAAAAGGATAATTTTACTACCATTAATTGTATGTTAATTGGTGTTCATGCCTTCTCTTGTTGCCGTAGCTTATGCTTTGGTTTCAAACTTGTTCATTTCACATGCCAACTTTCGTTAAGCTGCCTTACCCCCATGTCACCTTTTGTGCAACACACACACACACAAAAGAAAAAACAATTAGCTATAAACTCTTTAACTGATATGTTCGTAAATGGAATTTTGTGATAGTCCCCCGCCTAAATAAGATCTCAGCGACAAATTTTGATATCTAACTATAAGTTTTACAGACTAGTTACTTACACTTTTAGTTTTTTCTATCACTTATTGTTATTAATGGTGGAGCCACCTTATACTAATTAGGGGTGTCAATTGACACCCATTGTTGAAAAATTACGCTATTTTTGTTAAGGTCAAAATTTTAGTTTCATGTAAGTATACAAAATTTTGGTTCCCATATTTTTAAGTGTCTATATCTATTTTTGATATTTTAATGCCTTTTAATAAAATATCTAATTCAGAATTTGCATATTTTGATATTTTATATAGTAGCTATAAAAAAAGGCCAAATTCTCTAATTCTATATCTTGAATTAGAAATTGTGATCTAACTACCACACCTAAGCGGCAAGCCATGCTTATATGTGAAACTGATTTTTTATTACACGATTTTTCTCCTATATCCAATAAGTTCTCGTGCCTAGCTAGATTTCAGTTATAGTCGATGGTGTCTGAATTATTTTAATTCAACTTTATACTTGATATTCTCACTTCATCCTTTTTTTTCTTTTTTTTTTTCATTTTTCTCCGTCCTTTCCTCCTCCCTCCCCCAAGAGAGATCAATCAAAAAATGAATAAAGTGGAACCTATTTCGGTTAATCAAAAATTGTTAAAATCTCATATCGCAAACTAATTTATTGTGCTAGAACTAATTTAGTTTAACTTTTATATCGCACTTTGTTTTAAGTTACTTTTTCATTTCCGTTTGTCATTTAGGTTCCGACTTCCGAACTCCCTCTTAAGAGGAAGCAATCAAAAAGTGAATAAAAGAGGGGGTCTAAACATTAAATAATTAATTAGTTGAACATTTTGTTTCTTGTTTTCCTCACGAGACTCTCACTTCACGTCTTACATAATATGATCACGCTTACGTAAACCACACTTTACATTTCCTTCTTTATTCCTTTTTATGCATAAGCAAAGGAGTTTGTATTAATTATTATTATTGTGATTATTCCAACTAATATTGTTCTTTTTACGAACACAATAATCATTGCAACGTGTCAGAAAACAATAGCTCAAAGGGTCCATAAATAAAAAAGCGAAACACATGAATGATTTATTTATTATAATAGATTAACAAAGTAGGAAAAAGAAGCTAAAGTGAACCGTGATTGCTTTGAAGTATGGGCGTCAAACGGGCCGGGCTGAGCTGGGATGGAATC
>NW_025893144.1:0-4037 GCF_002878395.1 Capsicum annuum
ATAATAATAATAGGTAGCATGTTCTTGTTGCCCAAAAACACGTATCATAAGTGCCCAAACAGTTCTTTCAATTCTAACACTGGTGGCTCCTCAATGAATGGCTTGCCTAGTGGCGTTGGTCGATTAGCAAGGTCAAGGTCTATCTTTTTAGGGGAATAAGGATATGAACCCATTCCTTCCAAAGCATAAACATTTTCTTCATACTCTTCGATGCCTTCACTATCAAAATTCATCATAACCGTGGCTAAAGTTTTGAGAACAAGTTGCTCAGCTATTGACACCTCTTGTTCGTCCTCATAATACACATCAAATTCTAAGAACACATTTATTTCTTCATGCTTCTTCATTGATTTACACACATCAAACCGTACCACTTCATTATTCATCCTGAATAAGAGCTCGTTTGCTCTCAAATCAATCAACACACTTTCGGTTATGAGGAAAGGTCAACACAAGATTATGGGCACCTCAAATTCAACCTCACAATCCAAAATGACAAAGTCTATAGGTAATATGAAGTTGGAAACCTTCACCAACACATCATATAAAATGCCAACAGGTCGCTTTACTAACCTATCCGCCATCATGAGTCATATGTTGATGGGTGTGGGATTTCCTAGTCCCAACTTTCTATAAACAGCCAGTGGTATCAAATTAATGCTTGCTCCCATATCACATAATGCCTTGGCAAATTCCATAGTCCTAATTATGCAGGAAATAGTGAATGCGCCTGGGTCTGGCTTCTTTTGCACCAAGGTCCTTCTAGAAATAGCACTATAATGATGGAGATTACCCTTTAATTCATAGCTCACCACTCTTTTATTAGTTATAAGGTCCTTTATGAAATTTTGCATATCCTGTAATTTGCTCATGTGCCTCAACCAAAGGCACATTTATTGTCAATTGCTTTAGTACTGCCATGAATTTGCTGAATATTATATCATCAGTTTTCTTTTTCAATCATTGAGGAAAGGGAGGTGGCGGTCTTGGGATAGTTTTCAGCACTACCTCCTTCTCCTTATCTTTACCTCTTTCCAGAGCATCATCAGAATTATCCAGCTTCTCAGACTCCATTGGACCACTTTCTTCAGGTTCAACATCAACTACCTCATCAACTACAAGTTTTCCTACAGAAGGACTAGGTAATATTTTACCACTTATAGTGGTAATATCCATGCATGAGCCATCATCCTGTGGATTTTAGATTGTATCACTTATTAATGTTCCACTCTTTCTCTGGTTGAATGCTATGAAGAGTTGGCTCATCTACTGCTCCAACTATTTGATTATGGTAGAATATGAGTGCACCAACTGATTGATGGATGTCAGATTGGTCTTAATGGTGGTTACACCATAGTTGGTCGCCTCCACTCTCTTTAATAACTTATCCATTATGTCTTCCATGGATATCTTTTTAGAACTTGTTGAAGCAGTCTCATGATTTCCAGGCGGAACATATAGCCCGCTTCTATCATTGTTATTTCTCTAATTTCCTTGCTCCCTCTCTTTATAACTAGGCTTATCATAAAATTTCCGACCTTGTCCCTTGTCTATTGCCTCAGAAATCCTCCTGATTATTAACATAGTTATCCTATTCATCTGTTTTAGCCTAAATCCTATCTTGAGATCCTATAGCTTTCACCTTTTTAATCTTGCTTGATAGAAAGTGATTGGTTAGCAAGTCCATCTGTGTTTTAAGGTGAGCCATGTCTTGGTCACACTTTTCTTCTCTTCTGTGTTACTCCACAGTAATACCCATAGAAGTAGTGGGGCTGGCCACCACAAAGTCTCTAGTATGCCATGCCCGACTCTATTTGGTCATTCTGTCTAGCATCTCTGAAGCCTATGGGAATGTAAGATCAATAAACCAACCACCAGTAGCATTGTCTACAATTGTCTTTGTAACAGACTTAAGAGCCCTATACAAAGTCTCCATCAAATGTATGTCTGTTATGTTGTGGTTCGGATACTGTGTCAGCTTCTTCTTAAATCTTTCCCAGGTTTCATACAAGGCTTCAGTTAGGAGCTGCCTAAAGTTCCTAATCTCTTCCCTTAACTATACACTCTTGGAAGGCGGAAATAACCTTTCTAGGAAAGCTCCTTTCAACTGCCTCCAATTGGTTATAGAATCGGGTGTAAACTCATTTAGCCACAAAGTTACCTCCAAGACAGAGACAACGGGAACAATCTTAACCGGATAGCATTTTGGCCCACTCCTGGGTTATCAAAAGATTTACAGATGGTGACAAAATTCACCAGATGTAGGTTCAAGTCATCCCCAGGAGGTTACCAAACAACCCCTTCAGATTGAGGAGTTGGATCATAGTAATAGTAATGGTGAATTTAGCTCCAGGTGCCAACGATGGAGGAATGATTGCACCCATTGCACCTGCTCAGTCCATTCCATCATTATCATCATTGAGATCTTACTGGACCAGTTGGTAGTCTTGTCTTTCTTGGAGCAGACGGTTCCTATTAACATTACGCCATACTGGTGTAACTATCTACTCTGCACGCCTTGGGTTACCAAGATTCAACAACTTCTTGTCTCCTAAATCTTCATCCTCAGGATTTTGATGTCGTACTTGTTGACCAACATTCTGCACATTCACCTGAGCTCTAGCTAAGGCTGCTAATCTATCAGCCTCTTGCTGTTCTGCTATTCTTCCAATTTGTTACGGTTCCAGATTAGGTGGTAATAATGGTTCACTGTAACTTCAGATTATTAGTATACACTATAAAGATCCTGCAATAAACACAAACAACAAATAAATGTAAAACTAGGATACTTAACGAACAATCAATTTGCGCACCCAAACTTCAGTTTACAATTGTATTCCCCGGCAATGTCTCCATTTTTTGATAGCGCTTAAACTATACCTATCTAATGAGAAGGTAAGAGATCATTGTCAATATAAAACCCAACTAGGTTAGGGTCGAATCCCATAGGGAATATGGTGTGAACGTAAGTCATTTTCAATTTAATCAACTGATAGTCGGATGTTTCCCGAAAATGGGGTTTTTTAGTTTAACAAGTAATTGTTGGTTACTTTAGATTCAGTGTTCGTAATCAAGAGTTTATGGAAAACCAAAATTATGTTCACTAGGGCTTTTGGTACTTGACAGATACTACTAGTGGTTCAAGATTCTCACGGTAGGTAGGACAACAAGTTATCTTTATCAAAGCTATGCTTAAATGTCTCTTGACCTACCTAAGCATTTAGTTACCTAATCCTCTCGGACTTAGGGAATTGATATTCCCTACCCAAATTTTACCTCAGGTTAACCAACCTTGTTACAACTCTAATTATTAAATGGAGTATTTCCAAGTTCCTATTGATAGTTTACTTCCTACTATATTTGATTTCTTTCTCAAGCACATGAAAGTAGGTGGTATCTATCATTTGCAACCAACAGACAATAATTAAAACATCAGAATCATCAAGGAGTTCTACCACCTTTCAAATTTTGAACACTCAACACCTTATCAAGACCTAAGACTAGATCCAATAATTCAGGTTAAAGAAATTTAGCTGCTCATGACGTAATATTAAATATAATCTCTTCAAAGTAATTTCTTTCTCAAGCCAAGAAGTTAGAGAGAAAAAAAATTAAAGTATATTCCTTAAAACTCACGGTCCAGAACTCCTAAGAAATCCTTAAATAAGGCTTTAAATAGTTCACCCTAATTATGGAAACGAAATAATAAAATTCAGAAATTCTTCAGATTAGGTGATGCCATTTGTGATAGCCTATCAGGAGGCTGACGACTTATCACAAATGTCGTAGCTTACTTTATGCTTTTGGTACTTGCTTTCTGTTACTGATGACAAAAAGTGATGCCCTATCAGCTCCTTGACGACCTATGACAAGATGTCACCAAGTCTCTTCTTCAGTTCTTATGTGCTACCTTAGGTTGACGACATTCTTGACGCCTTATCATATCCTTGATGACCTATCACAAAGTGTCATCAAAACTTTCAATCTTAGGCTATTTCTCTATCTATGGATGACAATGAATCTGATAGCTTATCATA
>NW_025893145.1:0-6330 GCF_002878395.1 Capsicum annuum
CTTTACTTTTTTATTCAGGACCCTACACAAAAATGGGATTTTACCTTATATACAAGACCCTCTTGAAAAATGGAATTTTTCTTTTTTCAGTACCCTTTTGAAAAATGGGATTTTACTTTCTGCTCAGGACCCTCCTGAAAAATGGGACTTCACTTTTTTTCAAGACCCACCATAAAATGGGATTTTACTTTTTTTCAAGACTCTCCAAAAAATAGGTATTTTACTTTTTGTGCAGGAACCTCCTGAAAAATAGGAATTACTTACTGTTTAGGACACTCTTGAAAAATAAGATTTGACTTTCTGTTCATGAACCTCCTAATAAATGGAATTTTACTTTCTTTTCAGGTCCCTCCTAAAAAATGAGATTTTACTTTCTGTTCAGCACCATCTTGAAAAATGGGATTTTACTTTCTATTCAAAACCCCTCTATAAAATGGAACTTTACTTTCTCTCAGGACCCTCCTGAAAAGTGATACTTTATTTTCTAATTAGGATCCTCCTGAAAAGTAAGACTTTATTTTCTGTTGAGCACCCTCTTGAAAAATGAGACTTTACTTTTTGTTCAGGACCCTCCTGAAAAATAGGATTTTACATTTTGTTTTGGACCCTCCTGGAAAAAAGGAATTTACTTTCTGCTCTGGACCCTCCTAAAAAATGGGACTTTACTTTATATTCAGGACCCTCCTAAAAAATGGGATTTAACCTTCTGTTCAGGACCCTCCTGAAAAATAGGAATTTATCTCCTGTTCAGGATGCTCTTAAAAAACAAGATTTTACCAGTTGTTCAGGACCCTCCTAAAAAATAGGATTTTACCTTCTGTTCAGGATCCTCCTGAAAAATAAGATTTTACTTTCAGTTCAAGACCCTCCTGAAAAGTGGGATTTTACTTTCTATTCAGGACCCTCCTGAAAAATGGGATTTTACTTTTTTTCCAGGTTTCTTTTGAAAAATGGGACTTTACTTTCTATCCAGGACCCTCCTGAAAAATGGGACTCTACTTTCTGTTCAGAACCCTCCTGGAAAATAGAAATTTACTATCTGTTCAGGACCCTCCTAAAAAATGGTATTTTACTTTCTATTCAGGTCCCTCCTGAAAAATGAGATTTCAGTCTATGTTCAGGACCCTCCTGAAAAAAATAGGATTTTACTTTCTATTGAGGATCCTCCTTAAAAATAGGATTACTTTCTGTTCAGGACCTTTCTGAAAAATAGGACTTTACTTTATGTTCAGGACCCTCCTGAAAAATGGGAATTTACTTTCTGTTTAGGACCCTCCTGAAAAATGGGACCTTAATTTTTGTTCAGGACCCTCCTGGATAATTACATCTTATTTTCTGTCCTAGACCCTCCTGAAAAAAGGGATTTTACTTTTTGTTCAGGACCCTCCTGAAAAATGGGATTTTACTTTATGACCAACATCCTCCTGAAAAAAATTGGAATTTACTTTATGTTCAGGACACTCCAGAAAAATGGGACTTTTCTTTCTGTATAGGACCCTCCTAGAAAATGGAAATTTACATTATGTTTAGGAACCTCCTAAATAATATGATTTTACTTTCTTTTCCAGACCCTTCTGAAAAAGGCAATTTTAATTTTTGTTCAGGACCCTCCTGAAAAATGGGAATTTACTTTTGCTCAGGACCCTACTGAAAATTGGACTTTACTTTTGATCAGGACTCTTCTAAAAAATGGCATTTTACTTTTTGTTCAGAACCCTCCTGATAAATGGGATTTTATTTTCTGTTTAGGACACTCCTAAACAATTGGATTTCACTTTCTATTCATGACCAACCTGATAAATGGGATTTTACTTTCTTTTTAGGACCGTCCTAAAAAATGAGATTTTACTTTCCATTCAGGTCCCTCCTGAAAAATGGGATTTAACTTTCAATACAAAACCCTCCAAAAAAAGGACTTTACTTTCTGATGAGGACCCTCCTGAAAAATGGGACTTTGTTTTTTGTTCAGGACTCTATTAAAAAATAGGACTGTATTTTCTGTTTAGGATACTCGTGAAAAATGGGACTTTACTTTCTGTTCAGGACCTTCATGAAAAATAGGATCAAATATTCTGTTCAGGACCGTCCTGGAAACTGGGAATTTACTTTCTGCTCAGGACCCTCCTGAAAAATAAGATTTAACCTTCTGTTCAAGGCACTCCAAAAAAATATGAATTTACCTCCTGTTCCGGATGCTCCTGAATAATTGTATTTTACCATCTGTTCTGGACCCTCCGGTAAAATTGAATTTTACCTTCTGTTCAGGACTCCCCTAAAAATGGGATTTTACTTTTTATTCAGGACCCTCCTGAAAAATAAAATTTTACTTTCCATTCAGGTTCCACCTGAAAAATAGGTCTTTACTTTCTGTTCTGAACCCTTCTGAAAAATAAGACTTTACTTTCTGTTCAGGACCCTCCTAGAAAATTGAATTTTATTTTCTATCCAAGACACTCCTAAAGAATGGGATTTTACTTTCTATTCAGGACCCTCCTTAAAAATAGGATTTTACTTTATGTCCAGGATTCTCCTGAAAAATAGAATTTTACCTTCTGTTAAGGACCCTCATGAACAATGGGATATCACTTTATGTTCATTACCCTCCTAAAAAATGAGACTTTACTTTCTGTTCAGGACCCTCTTAAAAAAGGGAATTTACTCTGTTCAAAACCCTCCTGGAAAATGGGATTTTACTTTCTATTCAGGACCCTCCGAAAAAATAAAATTTTACTTTCCGTTCAGGTTCCACCTGAAAAATGGGACTTTACTTTCTCTTCAGGACCCTCCTGAAAAATAGGACTTTACTTTCTGTTCAGGACCCTCCTAGATAATTGGATTTTATTTTCTATCTAGGACCCTCCTTAAAAATGGAATTTTACTTTGTGTTCAGGACCCTCCTGAAAAATTGGATTTTACTTTATGTCTAGGATCCTCCTGAGAAATGGGACTTTACTTTATGTTCAGGATACTCCTGAAAAATAGGACTTTACTTTCTGTTCATGACCCTCCTGAAAATAGAAATTAATATTCTGTTCAGTACCCTCCTAGAAATTTACATTATGTTCAGTACCCTCCAAAAAATGGGACTTTACTTTCTGTTCAAGACCCTCCTGAAATATGGGACTTTGTTTTCTATTTAGGATTCTCCTGAAAAATGGGACTTTATTTTTAGTTCAGGATCCTAATGAAAAATGGGACTTTACTTTTTGTTTAGGACCTTTCTGAAAAATAGGATTTTACATTCTGTTGAGGACTCTCCTAGAAAATGGGAATTTAATTTCTGCTTAGCACCCTCCTAAAAAATAGGACTTTACTTTCTATTCAGAAGCCTCCTGAAAAATAGGATTTAACCTTCTGTTCAAGACCGTCCTGAGAAATGTGAATTTACCTCCTATTTTGGATGCTCCTAAAATGGGATATTACCATCTGTTCAGGAACCTCCTATAAAATAGGATTTTACCTTCTGTTCAGGACCCTCCTAAAAAGTAGGATTTCACCTTCTGTTCGGGACCCTCCTAAAAAATAAAATTTTACTAATGTTAAGGTTCCTCCAGAAAAATGGGATTTTACTTTCTATTCAGGACCCTCCTGAAAAATAGAATTTTACTTTCTGTTTAGGATCCTTCTGAAAAATGGGACTTTACTATCTGTACAAGACCCTCCTGGAAAATGGGACTTCACTTTCTGTTCAGAAGCTTAATATAAATAGTAATTTACTATCTGTTCAGGACCTTCCTGAAAAATGGGATTTTACTTTCTATTCAGGACCCTCCGGAAGAATGGGATTTCACTCTATGTTCAGGACCCTCGTGAAAAATAGGATTTTACTTTCTATTCAGCATCCTCCTTAAAAATAGGATTACTCTCTGTTCAAAACCCTCCTGAAAAATGAGACTTTACTTTATATTCCGGACCCTCTTGAAAAATAGGACATTACTTTCTGTTCAAGACCCTCCTGAAAATGGGATTTTACTTTCTATTCAAAACACTCTAAAAAATAGGACTTTACTTTTTGTTTAGGATCCTCCTGAAAAATGAGACTTTACTTTTTGTTCAAGACTCTCCTAAAAAAAGTGAATTTACTCTGTTCAGGACCCTCCTGGAAAATAAGATTTTACTTTCTATTCAGCACGCTCCTGAAAAATAGGATTTTACTTTTTGTTCAGGAAATAAGATTTTACATTATATACAGGACCCTCCTGGAAAATGGGATTTTACTTTTTGTTTAGGACCCTCCTGAAAAAATGGGAGTTTACTTTATGTTCAATACCCTCCGGAAAAATGGGACTTTACTCTCTGTTCAGGACCCTCCTAGAAAATGGAAATTTACACTATGTTCAGGCCCCTCCTGCAAAATGGAATTTTACCTTCTGTTCAGGATCGTCCAGAAAAATTGGATATCACTTTATGTTCAGGACCCTCCTGAAAAATGAGACTTTACTTTCTGTTCAGGACCCTCCTAAAAAAAGGGAATTTACTCTGTACAGGACCCTCCTGGAAAATGGGATTTTACTTTCTATTCAGGACACTCCTGAAAAATATGAATTTATATTTTGTTTAGGACCCTTCTGAAAAATGGGATTTTACTTTATATACAGGACCCTCCTGGAAAATAGGATTTTACTTTCTGTTCAGGACTCTTCTGACAAATGGGACTTTACTTTTTGTTCAGGACCCTACAGAAAATGGGACTTTACTTTTGTTCAGGACTTTTCTGAAAAATGGTATTTTACTTTTTGTTTAGGACCTTCCTGAAAAATGAGATTTTACTTTCTATTATGGACCCTCCTGAAATATTGGATTTCACTCTAAGTTCAGGACTCTTCTGAAAAATGGGATTTTACTTTACGTTCTGCATCCTCCCTAAAAATAGGATTACTTCCTGTTCAAAACCCTTCTGAAAAATGGGACTTTACTTTATGTTCAGCAACCTTTTGAAAAATGGGACTTTTCTTTATGTTCAGGACTCTCCTGAAAAATGGGACATTAATTTTTGTTCAAGACCATCCTGGATAACTGGATTTTATATTCTTTCCAGGACCCTCCAGAAAATCAAACTTTACTTTTTGTCCAAGTCCCTCCTGGAAAATGGGTGTTTACTTTCTGTTCAGGACCCTTCTGTTAATAGAAATTTACTATCTGTACAGGACCGTCCTAACCAATGGGATTTTACTTTCTATTCAGGACCCTCCTGAAAAATTGGATTTTAGTCTATGTACTGGACCCTCCTGAAAAATGGAATTTTAGTTTCTGTTCAGCAACTTCCTTAAAAATGATTACCTTCTGTTCAGAACCCTTCTGAAAAATGGGACTTTACTTTATGTTCATGACCCACCTAATAAATGGGATTTTACTTTCTTTTCAGAACTCTCCTGAAAAATCATATTTTACTTTCTACTCTCCTGAAAAATCATATTTTACTTTCAGTTCTAGACTCTCCTGAAAAATGTGATTTTACTTTCTATTCAAAACCCTCTAAAAAATGGGACTGTATTTTCTGTTCAGGATCCTTCTGAAAAATAGGACTTTATTTTCTGTTCAGGACCTTCCTGAAAAATAGGATCTTATATTCTGTTCAGAACCATCCTGGAAAATGGGAATTTACTTTCTGCTTAAGACCCTCCTGAAAAATGGGATTTTACTTTCTATTCAGCACGCTCCTGAAAAATAGGATTTTACTTTTTGTTCAGGAAATAAGATTTTACATTATATACAGGACCCTCCTGGAAAATGAGATTTTACTTTTTGTTTAGGACCCTCCTGAAAAATGGGACTTTACTTTATGTTCAATACCCTCCTGAAAAATGGGACTTTACTCTTTGTTCAGGGCCCTCCTAGAAAATGGAAATTTACACTATGTTCAGGTCCCTCCTGCAAAATGGAATTTTACCTTCTGTTCAGGACCGTCCAGAAAAATTGGATATCACTTTATGTTCAGGACCCTCCTGAAAAATGACACTTTACTTTCTGTTCAGGACCCTCCTAAAAAAAGCGAATTTACTCTGTGCAGGACCCTCCTGGAAAATGGGATTTTACTTTCTATTCAGGACACTCCTAAAAAATATGAATTTATATTTTGTTTAGGACCCTTCTGAAAAATGGGATTTTACTTTATATAAGGGACCCTCCTGGAAAATAGGATTTTACTTTCTGTTCAGGACTCTCCTGAAAAATGGGACTTTACTTTTTGTTCAGGACCCTACAGAAAATGGGACTTCACTTTTGTTCAGGACTGTTCTGAAAAATGGTATTTTACTTTTTGTTTAGGACCCTCCTGAAAAATGGGATTTTACTTTCTAGTATGGACCCTCCTGAAATATTGGATTTCAC
>NW_025893146.1:0-1864 GCF_002878395.1 Capsicum annuum
TAAAATTATTTTTTATTTATTATGATTATATATAACATATGAAATTAAAAAGATCTTTTAAATTATTTTAATAAGATTTTTTAAAAATCAATTCGAGTTACATATCAATTCAAATTTTAATGGGTTGGATTGACAAGGGTTGAGCTAATAAATAGATAGCCAACAAAAATTAGAATAGATTGGGTTGGATAGGATAGGTTGGGTTTGATTTTTCCACCTCTAGCAGTATCATAGTGGTTAAATCTGGGCTCTCGATGATAACTTATCCTTCGAACTCTCTTATGATATGGCCAGTCTCATTCATGGAATTTATCTTCCTGATTTCCATCAATATGCTGACAAATTTATTTTGTCTTTTAACTCCTAATCAATCCTTCCCCACAGAGTCTGCCTACAGATTAATCTACGATAATTTGTCAATCCTGTAGCTGACGGGAACTATAATTGGATATGGAGAGAAAATATTTCCTATGACTATATTATCACGATAGATATCTAACTTTGTTCCATCTGAACTTTATTGGCATGGACATAGCTACAAATTGCCATATTTATAACTGCACCAGATCCCTTTACCATACTTTCTTGGAATGTGTCAACATTAAAATGTTCTGGACATTCTCCAGCATATCAGCAACTATATCCAAGATCACATCGACTCTAATTGGATAGACTTTATGAAGAAAATTAATCAAAAATTGAATTCTATGTTATGGCATTTCTCCCCTGCATGTCTGGACAATTGGATCAGCGCGAATAATAACTCTTTCAATAATATCAAATCTTACATCAGTTGAACTACTAAAGCTTTGGAGTTTTACTATCTTGCAAATACTCCTCCTAATTAAGAGAAAATTTCAATACTACTAAAAATCACCCTCTCCTGACCTCCACCCCGCCCCTCCCCTCTTCATATACATTTTATAAGCTTAAAATGTGTGGGTCTTCATGTGGCAACCCTGTTAGTGGAGGAATTATAGGCTTAATTAGTGACAACAAGAAAAACTGGGTACTGTGATACAGGAAGAGCTACATATGTGCAAGTCACCTTATTTCAAATAACTTTTAATTATCCTTAGCATTTCCTTTATAACAAAAAAAAGTAGTACCTTAGCTAATTTTTTCTCCAGTTTACCTTAGTTCTTATTTATTAAAATTTAGTTTTACTGTAGGGAAGTTTCATATAAGATATTTGGGCTTGCCCTTGTATTCAATGGAGTGGAGTAAAATTGAGTGTCAACAACTTGTGGTAAAGATCAATTTAAAAATAAATATGACTTGCTCTATAAAAACCCTCATATGCAGGTAAATTACAAGTAATCAATGTTGTGTTCTTTTCAATATATAACTTTTGGGAATCTGTCTTCATTGTATCTCTGGGGTTCTTTGATGGTCTAGGATGTAGTTTATCAAACCAAGAAGAATAGAGGTTTGAACATCAAAAGATGCAAATTGTAGAACATATGATGTACATCAAAGTGGCGCTATTTCAAAAAGTCTTTTTACAAGAAGTCAAGCTAAGGACCTTCAATCATTTCAAGCTTTATGGATGAAGATGAAATCTTTGGAAGGTTTCAATATGGATTACTTGAAGATATTTAATATACTAAGGAGTCGTTTGGTAGAGTGTATAACAATAATACTGAATAAGGTGTATTAGTAATGCTTGCATTATTAATGTAAGTATTAATAATATTGGTATTAGTTATGGAGACATTATTTCTTATACAGTGTTTGGTTTGATGTATTAAAATTGATATATGTTTATATAATTTTTATAAAAAAATATTTATTTACCAAAATATCCTTCTTTGTACCTTCTCTTTCAAGAGTTATCCTAGATGAAAGTCCTCTTTTCTCTTTT
>NW_025893147.1:0-7219 GCF_002878395.1 Capsicum annuum
CAGTTCTATTGGTGGGCTCGGGATTTGGGTGTGTCATGTGCCAAAAATCAATTAGGGCATGCTAGGGAGGCTAGGGAGTGGCCTAGTATGGCTCATTGGTGTGGGAGGGACTATTTGGGTGGTTAAACTAGTGAAACGGCATGAACGGGGCATTTTTGGACTTAATCAGTGTACTATAACCCACGGTTCCAGGGGTGGCCCCGAGGTCCGGGCATCTCGTCGGCCAAAAATTGGCGAGGGTATGCCAGGGAGGCTAGGGAGCATTATAGTGTGGCTCGTTCGTGTGGGCAGGGCTATTTGGGTGGTCAAATAGGCTAAACAGCGTGAACAAAGCATTTTTGGGTCAAATTAGTGTGTTATATCCCTCGGTTCTGGGAGTGGGCCCAGGGTTTGAGGGATCCTAGTATGGCTCGTTGTTGTGGATGGGGCTATTTGGGTAGTTAAATAAGTTAATCTTCACCAACGGGGCATTTCTGGGCCAAATTGGTGAGTTTTAGCCTACGGTTTTAGGGGTGGGCCCAAGGTTCGAGCATGCCATGGGTCAAAAATTAGTCGGGGCATTCAGGGAGGCTGGAGAGTAACCTAGTATGGCCTGTTGGTATGGGACAGGCAATTTAGGTGTTCAAACAGTCAAAACAGCCTAAATGGGGCATTTTGGGGCCAAATTGGTGTGCTATAGCCCACGGTTCCAAGGGTATGAATGGGGTTAGGGCATACCGTGGGGAAAAAGTCAACCGAGGCATGCCATAGAGGCTGAGAAGCAGCCAAGTATGGCTCGTTGGTATGGGCAAGGCTATTATGGTGGTAAAATGGGTGAAACGGCATGAACGGGGCCTTTTTAGGCTAAGTCAATATGCTATAGCCCACGGTTACGGGGGTGGGCTCAGGGTCCGGGCATGTCGTGGGCTAAAAACCGACTGGCGCATACCAGGGAGGCTATGGAGGGACCTAGTATGGCACATTGGTGTAGTCAAAGTTATTTGGGTAGTCAAACCAGAGAAACGGCACAAATGAGGCATTTTTGGGTCAAATCAGTGTGCTATAGCCCACGGTACCAGAGGTAGGCTCGGGTTCCAGGCGTTCCATGGGCTAAAAATTGATCGGGGCATGCAAAGAAGGCTGAGGAGCGGCATAGTTTGGCCCATTGGTGATGGCGAGGCCAATTAGGTTGTCAAATGAGTGAAACGTTAGAGAGTGGTCTAGTGAAGCCCATAGGTGTGGGCAGAGCCATTTAGGTGGTAAATGGGAGAAACAGCTTGAACGAGGGGTTTCAGGTTAAATCGGTGTGCTATAGCCCACGGTTCAGGGGGTACGCCTGGGGTTCCAGCATGTCAGGGGCCAAAAATAATTGAGGAGTGCTAAGAAGGCTGGGGTGTGGCCTAGTATAGCCCATTGGTATGGCAGGACTATTTGTATGGTCAAACAGCCAAAACAGCTCAAACGGGGTATTTTTGGGCAAAATCGGTGTCCTATAGCCCACGGTACTGGGGATGGGCCTGGGGTCTAAGAGTGTCGTGGGCCAAAAATTGACTGGGGCATGTCGAGGAGGCAGGGGAGCAACTTTATGTGGCCCGTTGATGTGGGCGGGGATATTTGGATGGTTAAACAGAAGGAAGGCGTGAATAGGGTATTTTTTAGCTTAATCAATATGCTATAGCCTACGATTCTGGGGGTGGGCCTGGGGTCCGAGCGTGTCGTAGGCCAAAAATTGATTGAGGCATGCGAAAAAGGTTGGGGAGCGGCCTAGTATGGCCTATTGGTATGGGAAGGGCCATTTGGGTGGTAATACGGGTGAAACAGCTCGAATGGGACATTTTAGGGCTAAATCGATATGCTATAGCCCACGGTTCCGAGCGTTCTATGGCCCAAAAATTGATTGGCGCATGCCAGGGAAGCTGGGGAGCAGCCTAGTGTGACTTGTAGATGTTGACGGGGCTATTTGGGTGGTCAAATAGGTGAAATAGCTTGAACAAGGCTTTTTCAGGCAAAATCGTTGTGTTATAGCCCACGAACCCAGGGTTGGATCCGGGGTCCGAGCGTGTCATGGGCCAAAAATCAATCGAAGAGTGCTAGGGAGGCTGGAGAGTGGCCTAGTATGGCCTGTTGGTATGGGCGGTGCTATTTGGGTGGTCAAACGGGCGAAACAACAAGAATAGGGCATTTTCAAGCCAAATCGGTGTGCTATAGCCCACGGTTCCGGGGGTGTACCCAAGGTCCGGGTATGCCATAGGCTGAAAATTGATTGGGGCATCCCAAGAAGGCTAGGGAGCATCCTAGTGTGGCCTGTTGGTGTGGGAGAGGCCATTTGGGTGGTCAAATGGTTAAAACGGTATGAACGGGGCATTTTCAAGCCAAATTTATGTGCTATAGCCTACTATTTCATCGGTGGACATGGGGTCAGGACATGTCATAGGCCAAAAATCAACTGAGGTATGATAGATAGGCTGGGGAGAGGCCTAATATAGCCCGTTGGTATGGGCGGGGCCATATGAGTGGTCAAACTGGAAAAACAGCACGAACGGGGCTTTTTGTAGCCAAATCAGTGTGCTAAAGCCCACGATTCTGGGGGTTAGCCCAGGATCCAGGCATCCCGTGGGCCAAAAATTGATTGGGCCATGCCAGAGAGGCTGGGGAGAGGCCTAGTGTGGCCCGTTGGTGTAAGCGCGGCTATTTGGGTGGTCAAACTAGCAAAACAGCATGAACGAGATATTTTTGGGTCGATTTAGTATGCAATAGCCCACGAATTTGGCGGTGGGCGTTGGTTCTAGACGTGTTATGGACTAAAAATTGATTGGGGTATGTAAGGGAGACTAAAGAGTTGCATAGTAGGGCCCGTTGGTGTGGGTGGGTTTATTTGAATGGTCAAACGAGAGAAATATTGAGAATGAGGCACTGTCATGTTAAATCGATGGGCTATAGCCCACGGTTCTGGGGTGGGCTCGGGGTCCGGGCATACCGTGTGCAAAAAGTCAATCGGGGCATGCTGGGGAGGCTGGGAGCGGCTTGGTCTGGCCCGTTTTGTGGTTAGGACCATTAGGGTGGTCAAACGGGCGGAACAACACGAACATGCATTTTTGCGCCAAATCGATGTGCTATTGCCTATGGTTCTGGGGGTGGGACCCAAGTTTAGGCATGCCTGATGTGTGAGCAGGTGCTAACATATTTGAGGCTTTTAACTCTAAATAATTGTGAAGTCTTAAGCAAATGTTGGTTGTTTTTGATCAGTTTCTTGTGATATTGTAGTTGTAGAAAGGATGGGAGGAAAACATAGGAAAGATGAACAAAATAAGTAAAATCTGGTACAAGTGAGCTGATATGAGTCTGACGGCATTTCTAGCAAGCCGTCAGATATGTGGTAAGCTACAGAAAAAGGCGTCAAGAAGAAAGTGAAGAAGAGTTGCTGGATGAAGGTGACAACATTCTCAATATGTCGTCACAAGTGTGGTAAGCCATCAGAAGATGCCATCAAGTGGGACAGAACATAGTGAAATAAGCTGAATGACTGACGACATTTGCTACACACCATCACTCCTCTGGTAAGCCATCGGAGGACATTGCCAGAGTGAGGCAGCACAGGTTAAGAAGGCACGACTTCAGACGACATATCTGAGACGCCGTCAGAAGCCTGACGATCAACATCAATATGCCGTCACCTAAATCCAAGCCTAGCTGTGATTTTGTTGTTTTATTACCTTAATTAGGCTTTAGTATAAATAGCATCTTTTAGGGTTTCATTCACAACTTCGGAAGCAGCTTTTGACATCTTGTAACTTAGTAAAGGGGAGTTCACTTGTTCTTGACTCTCTTAACTTAGAATTCAATTTTCCATCCTTTGATTTAGTTGTGGAAAATTCTTATTGTACTTGAAGGATAAACAACTTTGAATTTCATCTTTTGTAAGTTCACTTGCTTTAAGTTATGAATTTAATATTTGTTATCTCTTTCTATCTTATGAGCAACTAGAACCCACAACTAGGGTTGTGGGATCTATGATTATTATTTTATTAATTTAATAGTTGGATTAGGGTTTGAGTGATTATGGGAACGTCTTGAAATTCTATTGTTTTAACTTGAATCTAATGGTTGCAAACATTAGGTTATACCTTAAGTTTTATTTGCTTCTAACGGAGAAATAGACTAGAGGTCGTGAATTATCAATCGGGACTCGAAAGCTACCAACCTTCTATTTAATGATTGATGCCATAACTGGATCAATTTACCTGAGATAACATCCAGTTGGAAATAGATATGTTATCTAAGTTTGAGAGAATTATATAATAAATTGTCTGGTGAGGTCGAAAGATAAGTCAGATAGCATCATTGCTAGGGATAATCTGTTGTTCCCACTTATCACGAGAATCATGAACAGTTATTATTCAATGGAAATTAATAGTCATAGTGATCACAACCCTAGTGTCTCTATATCATTAATTCGAAATATTGACATCTAAGTTTTGAGTTCTAAAATAAGTTTGAAACGTTAAAATTTGTCTGATTGATAAAAACCCCTATTTTGTCTTTTCTTATTATTTATTTGAATTTAACTTATAGCTATAATTTTGAACTAGTTTAATCGCCACTCCCATTGTTCCCTGTGGATTCGACCCCGACTCCAAAGTTGGGTAAATATATTGACAACGACCGCCTTGCACTTATTTGAGGTGTAAGTTCATCTTTTGTATGTTCACTTTCTTTAAGTTATGAATTTAATCTTTGTTATCTCTTTCTATCTTATGAGCAGCTAAAACCCACAACTAGGGTTGTGGGATCTATGATTATTATTTCATTGATTTAATGGTTGGATTAGGGTTTGAGTGATTGTGGGAACGTCTTGAAATTCTATTGATTTAACTTGAATCTATTGGTTGCAAACATTAGGTTATGCCTTAGGTTTTATTTTCTTCTAACGAAGAAATAGACTAGAGGTCGTGAATTATCAACAGGGACTCGGAAGCTACCAACCTTCTGTTTAATGATTGATGTCATAACTGGATCAATCTACCTGAGATAACATTCGGTTACAAATAGATATGTTATCTAAGTTCGAGAGAATTAGATAATAAATTATCTGGTGAGGTCGAGAGATAAGTCAGATAGTATCATCGACAGGGATAATCTGTTGTTCCCACCTATCACGAGAATCATGAACAGTTATTATTCAATGGAGATTAATAGTCATAGTGATCACAACCCTAGTTTCTCTATATCATTGATTCGAAATATTGAAATCTTAGTTTTGAGTTCTAAAATAAGTTGAAACGTTAAAATTTGTTTGATTGATAAAAACCCCTATTTTGTCTTTTCTTATTATTTATTTGAATTTAACTTGTATCTATAGTTTCGAACTAGTTTAACCGTCACTCACATTGTTCCCTGTGGATTCGACCCCGACCCCAAAGTTGGGTAAATATATTAATGACGACCAACTTGCACTTATTTGAGGTGTAAGTTGAGCGTTATCAGTGCTGTGGGAAAAAAATTGACTGGGGCGTGCTAGGGAGGCTGGGGAGCGGCCTTCTATGTCCCGTTGGTGTGGGCGGGGCTATTTGGGTAATCAAATGGGAAAAATAGCGCGAACGGGGCATTTTCGAGCCAAATTGATGTGCTATAGCCCGCGGTTCTGGGTTGGGCCCGTGATTCGGGTGTGTCGCCAGCCAAAAATCAACTAACGTATCCTAGAGAGGTAGGGGAGCGACTTAGTATGGCTCCTTGGTGTAGGCGGGGCCATTTGGGTAGTCAAACGGGCAAAACAGTGTAAATAGGGCCTTTTTAGACTAAATCGGTGTGCTAGAGCCTACAATTCTAAAGGTGTTGTGGGCCAAAAATAAATTGAGGCGTGCTAGGGAGGTTAGGGAGTGGACTAGTGTGCACGTTGGTATGGGCGGGGCTATTTGGGTGGTCAAACTGGTGAAACTATGCGAACAGACATTTTTGGGCTAAATTAGTGTGCTATAACCGATGGTTTTGGGAGGTGAGCCCAGGTTCTGGGTTAGCTGTGGGCTAAAAATCGATTGGGACATGCCAGTGAGGCTGGAGAGTAGCCTAGTATGGCCCGTTGGTATGGGCAGGGCTCTTTGGGTAGTCAAATGAGTGAAATAGCACGAACGGGGAGTTTTTGGGCCTAATCGATGTGCTATAGCCCACAGTTCATAGGGTGGACTTGAGGTCCGGGCGTACTGTGGAATGAAAATCAATTGGGGCATACCAGTGAGGCTGGAAAGCAGCCTAGTATGGGTCATTGGTATGGACGGTGCCATTTGGGTTGTCAAACTAGCGAAACGATTTGGATAGTGCATTTTACGACCAAATTGATGTGCTATAGGACTCGGGTCTGGGTGTAGGCCCGGGGTTCGGGCGTGCTGTAGGTCAAAAATCAATTAAGGCTTGCCAGGGAGGCTGGGGAGGAGCCTAGTATGTCCCATTGGTGTGGGTGGGCCAATTTAGGTGGTCAAACGGGTAAAAGGGCATAAATGGGAGTTTTTGGGCCAAATTTGTGTGTTATAGCCCGTGGTTTCAAGTAAGGCTCGGGGACCAAGCGTTCTATGGTGAAAAATCAATTGGGACATGCTAGGGAGTCTAGGGAGCGGCCTAGTGTGGCCCGTTGGTATGGGTAAGTCAATTTGGGTGTTCAAACGGCCAAAATGGTATGAATGGGGTATTTTTGGGCCAAATTGGTTTGCTATATAGCCCATGGTTTTTGGGTGTGCCAGGGTTCGGGCATGATGTGGGCTGAAAATCAATTGAGGCATGCCAGTGCGGGTTGGTAGTGGCATAGCAAGGCCCATTAGTGTGGGTGATGATACTTAGGAGGTCAAATGGGTGAAACAACGTGCACGGGGCATTTTTAGGCCAAATCAGTATAATATAGCCCACAGTTTAAGGGGTGGATCTGGGGCACGGGCGTGCTGTAGGCCAAAAATCAATTGGGGCATGCTGAGGAGACTAGGGAGTGACCTAGTGTGGCCCGTTGGTGTGGGCGGGAACAATTAGGGGTCAAACAGGCGAACGAGGCATTTTTTAGCTAAATCGGTTGTTATAGCCCACAGTTCTGGGGGTAGGCCTTGGGTACCGACGTGCTGTTAGTCAAAAATCAAATGAGGCATTCCAGGGAGGCTGGAAAGCATCTTATTATGTCCCGTTAGTATCGACGGTCCCATTTGGATGGTCAAACAGGTAAAACAGAGCGAACGAGGCATTTTTGAGCTAAGTCGGTGTGCTC
>NW_025893148.1:0-1126 GCF_002878395.1 Capsicum annuum
GGGTGGATGAATAATAAAATTAATGAGTTCAACTGAATATAATACGACAATATACGAAAACAAAATCAACTCAAATAATCTGTAGGTGGACGAAGAATAAAAGTAATGAGTTCAACTGAATCTATACATATGTTAGAGGCAATAGAATCAACTCAAACTATCTGCAGGCAAATGGAGAATAAAAATAATGAGTTCAACTGAATCTAATACGACAACATACGACAACAAAACCAACTCAAACAATGTGTAGGCAGACAAAGAATAAAAATAATGAGTTCAACTGAATTTATAAATCTGGAGAGGTAGAAGAATCAACTCAATCTATTTGTAGGTGAATGAATAATAAAAATAATGAATTCAAATGAATTTGATACTTTTGATAGAGTGAAAATTATAAGTAGGAGGACGAAGAATGAAAATAACATTCAACCGAATATAATACTTTTGAAAAAAAGATTCATGTGTAGGCAGACGGAGAATAAAAGTAATGGATTCAACTGGACCTAATACATTTGATAGAGACAACAAATTCAACTCAAACTATGAAAAGGTGTATGAAGAATAAGAAGGACGAGTTCAACTGAATCTAATACTTTTGACAAAGACAACAAAAAAAACTTCAAACTTTAATTAGGAGGATGAAGAATAAAAGTTAACAAGTTCCACTGAACCTAATACTTTTGATAGAGATAGACTACTTTTGACGGTGACAGACAAATCAACTCAAACTATGTGTAGGTAGACGGAGAATGAAAGTAACGAATTCAACTGAATCTTATACTTTTGACAAAGATAATAGACTCAACTCAAAGTATAAGTAGGAGGAAGAAGAATAAATATAACGGATTCAATTGAATCAAATACATTTGACAGATATAATAGATTCAACTTAACCATGTGTAGACCGACGAAGAATTAAAGTAACGAGTATAACTAAATCTAACAACTGAATCTAATACTCTTTGACAAAGACAGTTAGATTCAACTTAAATTATATCTAATAGGCATTGTATTTTGATTCTAAATTTTGACAATTCAAGAGACAAAGGAGGTTAATAGCCAAATGATATACATAGTAAAAAATAATAATTAAATCAACAGTAACATATGTGGTGTAATCTCTTAA
>NW_025893149.1:0-1557 GCF_002878395.1 Capsicum annuum
GGGTGCTCTCATCCTCATTAGAATGTGCCAACTGTCCATCTTCTTTTCCCAGTTACATGGGTAACGGATGGCTAAAACCAAATGGGCAGTATACTATGAGTAGTGGCTTTAAATGGAGGCTCAGAGAAGAACCACAAAAATAATTATGGAGAGCGGTATGGAACACAACAAATATCCCAAAATGATCTGTGGAGTGGCTTAAGGTAGTTCGATGAGGACGATGTTGTCATTTGGGTTGTCAAACGAGCGAAGCGGCGGGAACGAGCCATTTTTAGGCCAATTCAGTAGGTGTTAGCCCATGGTTCTGGGGATACACCCGAGGCCTGAACATGATTTAGGACAAACACCGACTGATGGCCCCCCGACGGGCAGTAGAGCTGCTCAGGGTGGTCCGACGGGGTCGGTGGGTCTATTTGAGTGGTCAAACGAGTAAAACGGCGCAAACGGGCCATTTTCGGACCAATTCAGTGGGTGTTAGCCCCCAATTCTTGGGGTGGACCTAGGCCTAGGTGTGGTGTGGGCCGAAAACTGACTGGCGGCCCCTCGACGAGCTCTGGAGTGATTTAGGGTAGTCCGAAGGGGGTGGTGGGGCCATTAGGTGATTAAACGGTAGAATTGGCGGGAACAGGCTTATTTGGGGCCAATTCGGTAGGCGTTAACTTACGGTTCTCGGGTGGTCCTAGAGCCCGAGAGCGGTTTGGGCCGAAAACTGATCGGAGGCCCTCGACGGGATGTGGAGCAACTCAGGGTGGTCCAACAGGGTCGGTGAAGCCATTTGGGCGGTCAAACAGATAAAACGACGCAACCGGACTATTTTCGTGCCAATTCGGTGGGTGTTTAGCCCACGCTTCTCGGGGTGGGCCCGGGGGCCCTGGCATTAGAAGTTCAAAATTCCAAGATTACTCCAAGTACGTGGATCTTCCCTTTGCTTCAATATGTTTGGATAGGTTATATTCTTCGAGTCTTAGTGTCAAGCGCAAGAGGAAGAAGTGATATGTCGAACAAGATTATAAGGAAGGCTCGATATGATATTTAATTGAAGTATAGTACGTTGGTTTTCAATAATAACCCAACTATGAGTTGGTATCGATTCAACAGAGTGTGAAGTGTAAAATGACTAACTTTATGATTAATGTCTCGCCTCTCGAGTCTTGTAATGTGTCACGACCCGAACCGGGGCCTTGGCCGTGATGAGCATTCCGAACCATGAAGGTCCGAAACACCTCTATCTATCTAGTGATCATGCACATAATTCATATGATAAAAGAACTGCGGAACAATACACAATACTATTAAATTTGTTACAGAGTATGTAGTATATTCTTACAGAGTATTTTGTTATTGGATGCTCTTGATTTTTCAATTTTTCTCTCCCTTTAGTATTATGAGTATTAGTAGGATTGCGGAGTATTAATAATATTTTTTCTTTAATTTGATATCACGTATTTTTTGTTGTGGAAGTCGAATATATAGAAAGCTATTAAATTGCAATTCCCAACTGTTATATATCTGAAGTTAGCTATATAAACAGTAGATGAGACAACAATAAGAGAACAT
>NW_025893150.1:0-5150 GCF_002878395.1 Capsicum annuum
AGGGTATATTTGTATCATTTATCAAAGTTCGAGGGTATATTTGTACCTTTGCCCTAACTAATATTACATGTATTACGTATACACCCTACATGGTATTATAGGGTGTATATAAGTATAAGTTATAACTAATACAACTCATTTGATGGTATTAGTAATACATGAGTTTTAATACCATAAGACTAATACGTGTAAAGACAAAATGTCACGGCCCAAATTTGGGACCGTGATGGCCCTATTCCATCCTCCTTGATAGGTAAGCCAAAAATCTAATTTCAAGAACCACGTCTCAAACTCGTAAAAGCAGAAGAAAATAAGAATGTAATCAATCCTGAATAATTTCATAAATAGATAAATAGACTAATAAAATCAATTCGTAGGTGATACTAGGTCTAGAAGTCACTAATACAAACCACTAAAATTTAGAACCAAAAGAAAGTTTGAGTCTTTCAAAATCCGGAAAATGCATAAGAATACGGCTAAAAGAGATTTCAGTAGTTTCTAAAATGAGTAGCAGCTACCTCGAATCTCTGATGATGCTAGCAAAGAAGGAGCCACAGGGATCAATATCCAGAGGTCGTCGGATTTGTACCTACACGTAGGGTGTAGAAAAAGCAAGAGTGAGTACGGAACCACGTGTACTCTGCAAGCATCGTCGATCGATCCTAATTCAAAGTGGTGATGAGTGACACCACACAAAATATCTAAACACAAACACACAATCTGTGCTCATGAATACCTGATACAAGATCGATCGTGATTGTAGACCAACACGTTGAGACCCGAGCTTGGGGCTGCCCAACCAAGACAACAAGCCTTGAAGTGTCAAGAAGGTCAAACACTCCAAGGCTGCCTAATTCTACATGCCAAAGCCGACCTTTTGCCATGGCTCATTAAAGGCATTTTAGTTATTTTGTAATAAGTTGTAACCTAGCTTATAAATAGAACATGATAGGTCATTTTGTCCACAACTTTTAATGATATATTTTTGAGAGCTCTAAAGAGTTTCTTGCAAGGTGGATTCCTTGTGACAAGTGTGGACATCACTTGTATTGATAATAATCTTAGAAACAGTGGTTGCTTGGAAATTCCAATTCCCTTGAGGTCCCGTAAGAACTTGGTGTTATTTGTATGAAAAGGAGATAGAAGTGTGGAGGAATATTATGATGAGTTCCAAAACTTGATCTTACGTCTTAATATTGTCGAACCTCCAATTCATTGCCTAGCTCGATTCAAGGGTGGCTTGTGCTACGAAGTTGTTTCTCAATTAGTTATCCATAAGTTTGACCGAATTGAGGACCTTGTAGAGGCGGCCACTGAAGTTGAAAGGAACAATCATGACAAGAAGAACTTTGGGTGGAAAAAGCCCTACAAGCCCTTAGAGAAGAAGTCATTTGTTAAAACACTTAGAAGGACTCTACGGATTGAAGTACTAGTTCTTCTACTCCTAATCCTAAGGGTATCATTTGTTTTAAATGTCGACGTTGGGGTCACAAAGCTAGTGAGTGCCTGAACCGAAGAAACGTTGTGTTGGTGGGAGGTGATCCTTACTATGTTGGGGACAAAGTGACCAAAAATGATGTTAGTGATGAAACCCCTCAAGAGGATGATGGAGATGATGGTGAAGCCGAGAGGGTGGTGGAAGAAGGAGAATTTAATGTGCCTTGTAGATTGATGAGGAGGACACCTCATGATGATGCGTGGCCCGAGGAAGGTGAGGTCTTGATTGCACTTTGACCTCTTGATGGTAAAAGAACTCGAGGGCACTATTGTCCTTGCTCCAAGGGATTACACTTTCCTTTTTTTGTTTTGTTTCTTGACAAACTTAGGTGGATAGACAAGTTATTTGTTTTGGTCTTTGGAAGGGTATCCTATTCCCTAAAGACCCACGGCATGTGTAGAATGTACACTCATGGTTTGATACTTTTGTTGATTGTGCTAACATTAACCCTCATGTCATGAGGAATATGTATTTTTTTGTTGTCTCCGCTGTTTTGCAAGGTTCAGATTCGGGGTAGAATTCTTTTCAGAAAGGGGAAGATAATACAAGATCGATCATGATTGTAGACCAATACGTTGAGACTCGAGCTTGGGGAATTCCCAACCAAGACAACAAGCCTTGAAGTGTCAAGAAGGCCTTTCAAAACACTCCAAGGCTACCCAATTCTACATGCCAAAGCCGTCCCTTTGCCATGACTCACATTAAGGGCATTTTAGTTATTTTGTAATAAGTTGTAACCTAACTTATAAATAGAACATGATAGGTCATTTTGTCCACAACTTTTGATGATATATTTTTTAGAGCTCTAAAGAGTGTCTTGCAAGGTGGATTCCTTGTGACAAGTGTGGACATCACTTGTGTTGATAACAATCTTAGAAACAGTGGTTGCTTGGAAATTCCAATTCCCTTGAGGTCCCGTAAGAACTTGGTGTTATTTGTATGAAAACTTTGGGTCTTAATGTTTAATATACATTTTGGTTCATAAGTGCTTATGCATTATATGTCAAGTTGTCTATCTTACTTTCTTGTACCCGTTTTGTTCTTGTGTTGTTGAATCCGTGGAGTTTTTGTTATTCTCTTGTTGTTGTTGTTCGTCTTGTGTGTTAATCTAGTTTGGGGGTTGTTTGGTGTGTTAAGCACGATTGTTCATCTTATTTTGTTGGTTTCTTGTTGAATCCGAGAGTGGTCATCAAAGAGGTCCTCGGTTCTTTGAACTTGCGGACTGCTTTGGTGTTTGTTCCGTGTGTTCCTTGTTTTTCTTGTATCAAGACCACCTTAATCTAACTGAATAGTCAAGTTTAACAGTCATAAGGATATCATACCACAATCCAAGAATTTCTCAATCCAGTGAAATAAATAATACATACAGAATAAGTACAAGGTCAACAAATATACTTTAACCAATCTAAACCAAATGAATCAATGCAATGCAATGCAAATGCATATACTGTGCAGGCGTGCACTCCGATCCCAATATGTATAACGTGCAGGCGTAGGGGTATGAAAAAATAAAACCGACCGATAAATCAAACCGAAAAAAATACTATTGGGTTATTGGTATTGGGTTATTGGGTTAATGATTTTTTATTAGTTTTATAAAATATTTTATTGGGTAAACGGTTCGATTTTGGTTTAGCCTATTGGGTTATCGGTTAAACCGACAACCCAATAAGAATACACTAAGTTATTGTTTTATCCCTATTTATGTTATATACATAAATATATACATTACTTCTCTCTCTCTCTCTCTCTCTCTCTATATATATATATATATATATATATATATGCACTATTTATTCACAATTCAGTGATTCACAAAGTATTAACCTATTCAGGGCAACAAAGGAACAATATAAAGCTTTGGTATTATCGTATTAGAAAGCTTGAAGCATTTAGTAGCTTCCAACAATTTGGATTTAGTTTTTTTTCGAACTAACATTCAGTTCAAGTTTGAAGATTCTTGTAAACTAAAATGCATTGTGTAGGATTTTGACAATAATTGAGATTTCATTTTTTTATATTAGTTATTACTATTTCTATTTTATGAGTATTTTCTTATTGGTTAAACCGAAAATCGAACCGTTAAGGACCAAAAATCGATAAACCGAAACTGATAAGAAAATATCTTATTGGTTGGTTATTGGTTTTACATATTTAAAACCAAAAACCGATAAACCGAATCAATAACACATAAAATCGAACCAAACCGACCGATGCACATAGGCGTGCACTCCTCTGCCAATAAATATACTGTGCAGGCGTGCACTCCGATCTCAATAAATATATATATTATTGTGCAGGCGCGCACTCCAATCCCAACAAATATATATAATATTGTACAGGCATGCACTTCGATCCCATATGAAATTCAATGCATGATGTGCAGACGTGCAACTCCAACCCCAAATCATCAACAAAATCAAGGAAAGCACTTCGTATCTTAAACCAGATCAGACATCAATTTCAAAGTTAACTCAACTTATCAAGTGCAAGTATCACCATTAACTAACTTTTTCGATAATTTATGTATCATAACCAATCAGTCCATCGGCTAGCAAATAGGGAAAGACAGTTCAAACATACAATTAACTTATTTTATCCCTTCAAACAACAACGGTACCCGCATAAATGCTCGTCACAATCATCTATACGAGACCCCCCAATTCTCATTACTCCCATTACACGTAACTAACAAATATTCAAATAACTACGTTGAAAAAGAGTCTAAGAAAAGTCTCAACTTGCCTAAAAGTGAAGCCAAGCGTCAGTTAACAAACTTGCCCTTACGCAAAGCTTCGAGTGGCCAAAATTTGTCCCAAATACATAACTTCCATAAGATTACGGACTAGCACGTCAAATTTCAACTAAAATGGGTCAATATTAAATTTTAGGGATAATGCCCACAAAAATACCTGAAGTTTGATCGGATTACCAGTTGAGCATACTGAACTTTGCGGGGGTCCTATTACCCCCAAACTTTTTTTTTCGTATTTTAATGGCATATATCTGCCACTTGGCACACTGCATGTGAGTCACACGCATTGAGCGCGTGAACAGTGTTAAAAACGTTTTAAAACTCTCTTTTTCTTTGTCAAACAACCCCTTAATTTTATAATTATTTAAAGTTTTATATTTTTATTTATTTTTTCATTCTTCTTTCTTCTTAATGGAACTCGAAAAATCATGAAAAAAAATTTTCATGTATGGAACTCGGAATCTTTCCGAATTAATGGAAAGATTAATGGTTATAATTAATGGAAAGATTTTTCCGAATTTTTCGAGTTTCATTTATAATTTGAACTCGGAATTATAATTCGAAAAGATTAATGGTTATAATTAATGGAAAGATTTCGAATTAAATTTCATGTATGAAACTCGAAAAATTCCTTAATGGTTATAATTTAATGGAACTCGCTAAATGAAACTCAATGAATGATTCGGAAGAATCAAACTCGAAAACTCGCTAATTTAATTCCGAGTTTCATTAATGGAAATTGAATCTTTCAAGTTCCATTAATGGAAGATTGAATAGCTTCATACATGAAATTAAATTTTTCGAATCTTCCGAGTTCCATTGATGAAATTTTTCCGAATCTTTCGAGTTCCATTAATGAATTTTTCGAATCTTCCGAGTTCCATTAATGGAAATTGA
>NW_025893151.1:0-1176 GCF_002878395.1 Capsicum annuum
CCAACCTTCACTTATATATAGTAGTAATACCTTTTGGTTCCTTATTAAATGACTATCAAGGGTATTTCAGTAATTTAATGTAATGGTGCAATAAGTGAAGGTTACTACATGGATATTTTGGTAATTTTAGTTACTCAACCTTCACTTATATATAGTTGTAAATAAAATGATTACACATGCATATGATTTTTTTTCTTATATTTATTAGTTTTATCCTCATTTTTATAATGCAATAAAATGATTACACATGCATATCGTTTTTTTCCTTAGATTTATTAGTTTTGTCTCATGTATTATTTTAATAATATTTTTATTTAGAACTTTGTAATTGAATTATACATGGTAGTATTTTTTTTAAAATATCTTTTTGCTCCTTATTAAATGACTACCAAGGGTCTTTCGATAATTTTATGATGCAATAAGTCAAGGTTGGGGTAACTACCAAGGGTATTTCGGTAATTTTAGTCACCCCAACCTTCGCTTATATATAATATTAATATCCTTTTGTTCCTTATTAAATGACTGACAAGGGTATTTCAATAATTTTATGGTGCAATAAGTGAAGGTTGGGATGACTAAAATTACCAAAATACCCTTAGTAGTCACCCAACCTTCACTTATTGCACCATAAAATTATTGAAATACCCTTGTCAGTCATTTAATAAGGAACAAAAGGATATTAATATTATATATAAGCGAAGGTTGGGGTGACTAAAATTACCGAAATACCCTTGGTAGTTACCCCAACCTTGACTTATTGCATCATAAAATTATCGAAAGACCCTTGGTAGTCATTTAATAAGGAGCAAAAAGATATTTTAAAAAAAATACTACCATGTATAATTCAATTACAAAGTTCTAAATAAAAATATTATTAAAATAATACATGAGACAAAACTAATAAATCTAAGGAAAAAAACGATATGCATGTGTAATCATTTTATTGCATTATAAAAATGAGGATAAAACTAATAAATATAAGAAAAAAAATCATATGCATGTGTAATCATTTTATTTACAACTATATATAAGTGAAGGTTGAGTAACTAAAATTACCAAAATATCCATGTAGTAACCTTCACTTATTGCACCATTACATTAAATTACTGAAATACCCTTGATAGTCATTTAATAAGGAACCAAAAGGTATTACTACTATATATAAGTGAAGGTTGG
>NW_025893152.1:0-3878 GCF_002878395.1 Capsicum annuum
GTATATGTTTTAATTCTCTCTTATTCTTAAATGATTCATAGAAAAACGAGTTTTGATTGCCAATAATGAATGATTTTCTAAAATTATAATTTAAAATTCACTAACAATAATCAATTAATTTGTTATAAATATATCTCGCTATTTTTATTAATTATTTTTATTTTACTAACGTTGAAATATATTTATAAAATTATAATTACCTTATATTTTCACATAAATATATAGATATTAGAGTTTTGATTATTATTAATAAATTTATTATTTTTTATTTTGCTCGTTTCTTTCATTATATAACGTCATTAACTTATATATTTAATTATTTTTTATCACTTTTCTTTTTAATCTAAAAGACACTCCCTCCTACTCATTTTCAATTGTCATGTATGCTAAAAATAGTTATTCCCAAATACTTATTAATTTAAAAATTCAATAGAGAATTAATTACATCTTTTCAACTTTGCTTTGGATATTAATTTTTCTATAATCAAGAGGCATGTAATAGACCAAAATTAAAGAACTAATAAAGGATATATTAGTTAAATTATATTCTTATTTAATATTTTTTAAGGGTTGTACAAAAATCTTATCCTGTCAATTAAAAAGGAACAGATGGAGTGATAGTTATTTTTTCACACAGAAAATATGTTATATAGATTAAAAAAGAAAAAAAATTATAATTATAAAGATGTTTTCTTAAAAAAATTAATAATGTAAGGGTAAAATAGACATTCTAAAAAACCAATTAGGATTGGGGTTTGGGGGGGTGGGGGGAGATTAATGCTCAAAGTTGAGGGGGTATTTATTTTTTTTAAAGAAAAGTTGTGGGTGAAAACGATTTTCACCCATTTAAACATGTTAAAATATTGAATTTTGTGTTTATAACTTTCTTTTATATAATTTTTATATCTTAATAAAATGGTTAATTAAATTTTTAAATAAAGATTATGCTGAAAATTATCAAGAATTGTCTTTTGTTTAAACAAAACAAAATTTAAAAATTTAAAATATGTATAAAAAAAAATTAAATATCTAAAAAATGAATAGAAATGTAACTAATTTTAAATTTTGAATTTAGGACTTGCAGTTAGGTAGTTTTTTTTTTCATTATGTAGACATAAGCTAAAATGGAAAAAAGGGCACGTATGGGAACATCTCTACTGACGAACCATTCCAATAGTATAGGTATTGTCGTGCCACAAGGCACGACCATAGAATTAATGAAAAAGAAAAAGTTATATAGTTGGACTATCTGTTCCACCCATTCAAGTTTTGCTTCTCTCGATAAAATAAGATGCTAAAAATGGAAGTGTTTACAATACATATTGAAAGGGTACTAATTAAGCTGACCGTTAATGACTAGTTAAACCATCATGATTGGTTTGATCCCCCCATTTGGTCAGACCACTCTGAGAAAGATAAAAGCTAAACTCTCATAGATTAGAGCCCAGCTCCAACAAATTCTTCATAATTGAGGTGAGGTACTTTTTTTGGTTTGACTAGCGGGTCACCCTTTTTTTGTTAGAGTAACCACAACATTGGTCGTAGTCAATTTAAATATATAAACCCAGTCCACTTACAGCCACGTTGATCAAAATTACTAAATTTAATGACTTGACCAATTATTAGACCTCGTATTATAATATTCTCTCACCCTGTGGTCGACATTCCATTCCTCTTAGTTGTAGGTGCTCGTTCTATTTTGATTTGAATGGGCTAGGGATCCTGAGGTATATATGGCCAACCCTTTAGGTGTCCTGGTGATATAAACAAAGAAAAAATGATAGTTTTTAATACACCCTTAAACAAAAGTCAATCATTACCAAAGGAGGAAACAGAATAAAATAATCTACCTTCTTTTTTACTTTCTATTGATTCCCCTAACAATCAAGCTGCCCTTTCTTCTAGAAAGTGACTGAGAGTTAACAATCAACCTTGGATTTTTGGCAAGAGGTTCGTTATCCCTCTTCTTTCCAGTCCAACGTCAGTCCGATACTTAAACTCAAAGCTACGATCAGATTTGATTGGATCTGGTCCTATCCAACCCAACCTTAAAACTTAGAACGGTTGGCTTGTTTGGATAGTATAATAGGAAAATAGAGAGTCGTACCTATTCTCTATTTGGAAATTATAACAAACATAAAAAAAATGGAAAAGTAAATACATGTACATGATGTAACGCCACATACCAAAATACTTGATCTAATTTGATAGGCTACCCGCATAAAGAAAAAAGTTTACAGACCATATAACAATGCATTCTTGTGTTAAGCGCATGTGCCTATGTCTCCTGAATGACCATAGTAAGGCTTCTCATCTAATATTAAATCAATTAGTAGATCTTACCTTCCCTTCACTATACCATAGCTGGAAGGGATAGCGTATCCACATAAGAGAGAGCACGGACACTTGCCCAACATTTTGTTTACATGCAAATCATATGGCTTTATGTTATAGGTTTTGTTAAGAATGCTTCTTTGACATAAAACAAACTCTTTTTCCATGACAATAGTCCCGATCAATAATAGGGGGTTTTATAATAAAAAAACTATATGACTATATGGATAGAAACTAAACTTTAACTTCTAGTTGGTTGATTAATTCAGGAACAATATTGGAATATAATTTTAGACAATCTCCATTTTCATATGGTAATTGAAGTCAAAAAAATAAAAACAAGTCCAATTCAATCATTATTCCTAGTAATGATTCCGAAAAAAGAAAAACCTTACTAAATTGAGGCCGTTTTATCTGGGGACTACACTATATAAGAGAATAACTAAGGCAATTGCCAATAGTTTCTAATGAAAGATAGGATGGCCCTTTAAAAATGGATGCCTCCTAATCTTGTTTTGATAGGAATCAATATTGATAATTATCCCAAGGAGGCTTACTACTCTGATGATAGATTAGGTGAGCCAACTATGATCACTAAACTCACCAAACCAGCAGCATATGTAAATTCGAATCATAGGTTTCTTTCTATATGCTTAAGGACAATGAAATATGTAGAGTAGGATAGAAAGTGTATTTATATACAATGGAAAGCCCTTATAATCTATGGATGCCCAATGGAGTTCATAAAAGAAAGAAAAAAAAGGTCTGTGACAAAGTTGTCCCCTCTCTCTGTATATTTACTTATTGGTTAGGTGCAGATAACACTGTAGTAATAATAACATGATAGAGCTACTATTCACTTTGAATTGATTCAAATGACGAGGATCCATGGAAAAATCCACCTTATTCATGCTCCATACAGTAACTTGTCAGTTAATCTTATATGTCTATGCTAAACTTGGTAATAAATTTTTATTGTCCCCTTTAAGTATGTGTAATATAATTGTTGTCCTATTTAAGTATATATGGTATAATTATTCTTATCTCAGAAGAAATGTATGCATTGTCCCTATTAAGTATTCCTAAAGATGCGGCAATATGTTAAAACTTTATGTCAGCCAGGGGACTCTGAAAGTAAATGGGTTTTTTGTCCTGGTGAAAGGGATGCTCTCCTTTTAATCTCTTTAGCACATATGTTGAATATTTGTTTTATGCGTTCATCTATCTTTCAAGATAATTCATGTGGTTTTCCCAAAGATTGACGTGAGTTCTTTGCCAAATTAGGTGGAGTAGGGAGGAGACTAACTATTTTCATCTTAAATCTAGCACCCTCACAAGATACTATTCCTCATAAAAGAATTTTACAAAAGACGGCACCCTTGGTGCGTGATAGTTATGTAATACCTTTGTTTTCTTTATTTTAAAGATACCAATGGCCAAAATGGAATTAATTGTTCTATTACAGAAGTTGGGATCCCACACACTGAGTTAATCACCAAAGTCTTATACAATTTGATGTTGGATGATTTTGATTGAGGATTTTA
>NW_025893153.1:0-1741 GCF_002878395.1 Capsicum annuum
AAAACTGCACAAATATGACCTCCGATCCTACGTGGCAAAACGCGTGTTTAACACGCAAAACTGAGCGCGTCCAGCTTAAAATCTAAGGACATAATACATAAATATGATCCTAAACTTGACAGTGCACAAATATGACCTTTTTTTTTTTTAGTTGCCCAAGGTATCCCCAGCCCGACAAGCTAAGGACTAATCCTCCGTGGATCTGAGCTAAATTTAAGGGTTTGCCGCTGGCCAATTGGTTGTTGCATGCACAAGGCGGGAATCGAACCCCCGACACTTGCTTAAGCAACTTAGTGAGCTAACCACTAGGTCAACCAAGTTTGGTTACAAATATGACCTTTAACTATTCAAAACTGTACAAATATGACCTTTAAATTACTTTTTACTATTATTTTTTCATTATTTTCGGCTCAAAGATGAAAATGGCATTTAATTTCTTTTGTCATTACGGAAAAAAAGCAATATTGAAAATTTAATAATTAGGTGGGTCAGCCTCATACGAAAAAATCGCGCGAGTATGTATATATATTATAAAGTAGAGGGCGTATTTAAGTTATATAATATATTTAAATATAATTTATTTAAATATCAAATTAAAGATGAAACTATACTAATAATAAAAAAATTATAGTTGTAATAAAACATTATTAAATTAACGTTATTAAGGATAGCAGTAGTAGTATATTAAATTAACGTTATTAAAATGTTATTAAATTAACGTTATTAAAACGCTTTTAAATTAACGCAGGGACGGACCTACGTGGTTTCCATGGGGTTCACTCAAACCCCCCTCGGTAAAAAAATTGCGTTGTGTATATAAGGTAGAAAATCTATATTTATATACGTATATTAATGTTGAACCACATGAAACAAGGCACTTAGATAGCCCAGTGGTGTTGTTTGCTCTTCTTGGGCGCTTCCTTCAACCTACTGCGCGGGTTTGATCCCTGCTAGTGGCTATTTTTTTTAATAAAAAAAAAGTTAGGTGTTGCTGCTATAGAAATAAATAAATAAATTATAATAATAATACCGTTTTAACACAAAAAGCAAAGCTTTGACAGTGCACAAATATGACCTTTAACTATTCAAAACTGCACAAATATGACCTCCATATTTTTTTTTAATAAAAAAAAAAAACTAGGTACTGTTGCTATAGAAATAAAAAAAAAATTATAATAATAATACCTTTTTAACACAAAAAGTATAACTTTGACAGTGCACAAATATGACCTTTAACTATTCAAAACTGTACAAATATGACCTCCCTACAAGTCATCCCTTTTAACGATGTGGTACGATGTGATTTTATTACCTTTCCACGTAGGCACGAGTGAAACTCACACATGGGTTTGTAAAATCAGAGGTCATATTTGTTCAGGTTTTGAATAGTTAAAGGTCCTATTTGTGCACTATTAAAGTTTAAGGTTAAAGTTATAATTTAGGGTCATATTTATGTATTATGCCAAAATAAAAATATATATTAACTATTAAATATAATGAAAGAAGAATTTAGAACCAGAAGAGAATTTAAAATTTATCAAATCCTACAGGCCCTCAAGTTTAATATAATAATAATACTATTTGAGTTCACAATAAACTATTTTCTAGAAATTACAATTAGACTGGGCAAAAGCTGTATGGTTCACATGAACCCATGAGTTATAGTGTAGACCCACCTCTCCCATCACGAACATAGGTATAAGGCGATGTTTGAGCTAATTAGGATGAACTTTGGACTTAT
>NW_025893154.1:0-4035 GCF_002878395.1 Capsicum annuum
CAGTACCATGGAAACATACCGAGCATATGGGGGTGCAATGCACATATAAAATAATATCTTATAATCATCATTTATAAATCATGCAAACTAAATGTAAATGACTCACAAAGCTCGAGTAAATCTGAAATCTGAAGATATAAATCATGAATAGTAAAGCACAAAATCTAGATCTTGTGAGCCATTACACTTAGTTCTAAAATATGAGTCCTGTTTCTATTCTCAAAACTCATAGGCTAAATGAATTCTGAAACTCATTATGCATAGTAAATACTTTATCTTAAAGCTTTAAATCTATAAACTGTTTTAAGAGTGGGGACATCTATTTGGGAGGTTCTTCTAACCGACATGTACACCATGTGAGCACCATGATGTCCCATGACTTTCCCCTGTAAGGTTAAGGCTGTTCTACCCTTGCCATCGGAATAGAACAATCTCATCTCAGTGATCATTATCTCAGTCATCCATGTATAGTGGGAATAAATATCTCAACCTATTGTGGCACATAGTTCTGGGGTGTGAAACCGTAGTAACATAGCCAACTCGGTGCTAAATACTACTCCTAATACTATGCTAAAAAATCTCAAGAAAAATCCACTTTAAGGGTAATCTCATATTTCTTAAGTTTAAATAAATGATAAAATCCATAACTCGTTTCATAAAGTGGATTTTAATTTTGTTGTGACCAAAAGGTCAAATCTTTCTATACTTCATCAAAAATATTCTAAACATGGGTACATGTAGCACATAAATTCTCAAAATAACAATCTAAATGTGGGTTAATGACCCTTATAGCGATACTTAATCAAAACATTTCAACATTTATGCTTTATATCACAAGCATGCATAATTTATACGGAAATCTGAAAAATTTCAGCCTTTAATCATAACAATAATCTCAAACTGATGGAGTTTATTTTCTAAACATTTAAAATAATCATAGTATCTTGAACAACAACATAGGATAAGATTTATCACTTCAAATTCATGATAAAACATGTAAAAATCATGTATCTTTGCAAAATAATGCAAACTTTGGGCACAAGAACGAAAGGGTGTTCTTGTTCATAACCCCACATACCTTTATGGTAATGAATTCGTTGAAAGATTGGACCTTCAATCTTGATTGAAAGAATCCTTGTAGAGAACTTTGAATTCGGAGCTTAACTTCTTGATTCTTAAAAGGTAAACTTAGATTTTGTTTTTGGGAAGAGAGGAAGGGTTTTGGATCGTAACTTGACTGCTTTAGAGCTTAGGGATTGTAAATATGTGTTTAAAAACCCCTTATCAATGATTTGGAGTGATTAGGGACGGTTTGGGGGGTGTGAAATAACTTCAACACCCTTGATTTAAGTCAAAACGGAGTGTTTTTGGCACTTGGAATTGACTTAGGCGGCGCCCAAGTAATCGCACAAGCCAGGTTTGGCGGCGCCTAACCAATCACCTAAGTTTGGTTGGGCGGCGCCTAACCAATCGCATACCCTTACTGTCTCTCACGAAAATGGGCATAACTTTTTGCTCAGGTATTGGATTAAGGCAAAATTGGTATCGTTGGAAAGCAAATTCAATTCTCTAAAATTTGGTGGGTCTAAATATGAAAAAATACCACATAACATCAAGTTACGCTCATTTAAATATGACCCTTGCGAAATAAAATACTAAAACTTGATGGATTCAAAAGCTCTTAGCTAACATTACCTTAAGTGACTCCTATGAACACGTTAAACACATCATAAGCTCTCTTTTCACTAGGATACTCATTGTAAATCATGTACTCAAATATGAATTAC
Organism: Capsicum annuum; assembly: GCF_002878395.1. Classification (NCBI taxonomy): domain Eukaryota; kingdom Viridiplantae; phylum Streptophyta; class Magnoliopsida; order Solanales; family Solanaceae; genus Capsicum; species Capsicum annuum. The sequence goes on from NW_025893154.1 coordinate 1,788, forward strand.
AAGATTAGAGGTTTCACACATAGAAAGAATGGTTCTTTTTCTAGTTTAGAAGTATACGGGGTATTACAACAACTATCAATGAAAAGAAGCTCAAGGGGTAAAGTCACATAATAGACATGATAAACCTTAATCTTATATTATAACCCCATACAATCTTATCTACTTATACGGCTTTCTCACACCACACTTACTTACCCCAGCGGGCATTTAGACTACCTTCTAATTCCCTATTCGACAATGAGTCTATACTTACAACTTACTGGCTAATCTAGCCATTTTTACTCACAGCCTATAAAAGGTTTCTATAACCACCCAAAATATCCACTCTGGGCTATTTCCCTTTTTGAAAAGAAAAACAAATAACAATCTGAGTCAAACACTTCCTCCACGGACTACCATACAATCCATAAATGGTACTACCACATTAGTCTACCACCACAAATGGTAAGTCATTCTCAATCAACGGTTATTCGGCTATAAATATTTAGTTACACAAAAGTCACCCTCACTCAGACCTTTGACCTTGTGACTTAATATCTCTAACTTCTTGGTCTAATTTCACTACCAATATGTCATGACACCGACACTTTAACTTATACTACTACTCGGGTGGAAATACAGTTCCAACAAATACAAGAACAACAAAATGAACATCAATTGCTAGTGAGTCGAAATAGGCCTCACAAGGCTTCACTAGACTTTGATTTTTATGTTTTGAAGCAGAAAATGAAACGAATAAAAAAGCAACTATGCTAGTGAATCAAAAGATCCCCACACGGCTTCACTAGACTTTTTGTTTTCAACAACACAATGATATAAAGATTACAAGAGATAGAAACTTGACATACAATATTCAATGACCCAAGAATACACATCTTACTCTTGTTGTAACTGAACGCCTCTTAACAACGAGGACACAATTTTAAACTTGAGGGACTTATGACACATCAGGGAGCTCCTCTCAATCCCTTTGTGTGACTTCTGAAATTTCTGTTAGTAAATCTGAGAGCATTATCTGAGAACACCATAGTAAGGAAAAGAATTAGGATAATTTTTTTTTCATATGGACAACACCATAGCACGAATTGGAGTATGAAGGAGGAACATTCTAACTCTATAGCATAAACTACAACATGAAGAAAAAGAGACATTCCTAAACGCCATGTAGCCTATTGCTTCTAAGTGTGGCGCGCTACACACCCATAAACAAGACTCAACCCGACGCGATTTTGCAGACATCCTGGGACCATGAACCATGCTTTGATACCAAGTTTGTGACTACCCAAACTAGGGCCCTGGCCATGATGGACATCCGACCTATGAAGGCCCAGACGTCTTACTCTATCTGGTAATTATGCACAACATTCATATAATAAAAGGAAAATACGGAATTATAAATCAAATATAGAAACATGGTCATACTCTGAAATTAGTTTAACAATGAAGGAAAACTCCAACAATATCTAAACAATATCTGACTCAGTCTGCTAAATCTCTACTATATATCAAAACAATACTTTCTGAAAAATCTGGGACAAGGCCCACAGTAGACCAAAACAAAGGAATAATAAAATGTAAAAGAAAACAGTCCTTCTGGAATAGAGAAGGCCCACCACTGCACCATTCGTTTTGCTCTCTGAATTATCTATTGCTTATCTGGACCCCTAGACTAAACCTCAGAACCTGAGAGGTAGGGGGGATGAGGTTCAATACAGATGTACTGGTATGTAGAGCCAACCCAAAATAATCATTTATATTCAACATATATGAGAGCAATTTAAAACAGTTCATAAGCATATCATATAGTAAGAAATCACATAGGTATTTTTAAAGACTCTGTCAAAACATCTGAAATTTGTGACACTCTTTGTATTACTTTTGTGCTAGGTGGTGTACCCTACAACTCTGCTATCCCATGGGCTATATGGGATCTGCTGTTAACTCGGCAACCAAGCCCCCAACCCAAGTTTGCTGCAAGGATCAGAATCTCTGCTCTATACACCACAAGGCACTAGGCCAGTGTTAAAATCCCTTATGGGGAAAATAATGTACCCTTATTGGGAAAACACGATTTTGGCTACGAGTTACTTGAACTCAAGCCTTCTTCGAGCAACCACCTAACCCTCTTTAAGCCCACTTTTAACTTGTTTAAACATGCATTCTCTGAAATACATACTCTGAAAACTCTAACTCTGTTATGGCATACAAAAATATGGTATCATCGTACCATTGACTTCCAAGTATAATT
>NW_025893155.1:0-1890 GCF_002878395.1 Capsicum annuum
TTGATTCGTGTTGAACTGAATGAAAATGGCTCAAAGGGTTAGCTTGGGGCTACTCGTAGCTTCAAGCACCATGTGACGCTCCGGGACCCATTTTTGGGGCGTTAAAATCACCTAATTTTTATGAGTGTCTTGGAGAGGCAGAACATGCAGCCTGAGGAGTCCATCACCCCCACCATCCCCTTAGTTTAGTTTTAAATTTTTTCTGCAATTGTAGTTGTGAGTTCACTACAAAGAAGATTTCATGGCTAGGGAATTTGTTAGATGAAAGATTCTTTCTTTTTCCCTTTTTGCTCTTATTTTGCTATGAATATTGTGTTAAACCATTCCTGCAATGAGCTTATGATATGAAGTGTTTGAAATTTTGCTGTAATTCCCTTTCTGTTTGTCTCTATATTAATAATATAATTTTATTCTTGGTTGAAATTTCGCAATTTCCCCTGTTAGAAGATGAATGAAATAGTTGTCAGACGTCAAAACCAATGATCTCTCTCTCTCTTCCTCTCTCTCTGTCTCTCTTTATATATATATATATATATATATATATATGAGTTCATATATACTAATGGATAATGAATATGGTCTATCAATGATTATGCAAATTTCTACAAAATTAATTACACGATCAATATAGTATATGATTGATTGAAATCAATAACTATGTGTGACTGTCTACGTAATTGATGGGTTCCATTATGTAGGTTCATGAAATATAAATAATTAAATAAATGTAATTGTGTCAATTGTAAATCATAGATTGAAAGCTTTATCACTAATATACCATATTGTTGGACCTCTTGCATAGATCGTAAATATAATTGATGCCTTCTCATACGTTGGGTAGATATTAAAACGTATAAATGCACACTAGGTCAATGCTAAGGTATATATGGAGTTGTGCAACAGTAAAAAAAATTAGTACATAGTCAAAGCTATAAATAATTAAATAATTGAAAGTGATTTGAGGGTCATATATTGTGTCCATTGTAAATCGTAGACTAAAACCCTTGTCAATAATATACTACATTGGTTTATTGATCTTAGTAGCTTATTTGATAAAAAAAAAATAATTAATTAATAAAATAATAAATAATTAGATTTTGTGCAATTAAAAGAGCTTGAACAAGTCATGTGATCGTATAAGAGTCCACGTAAATTGGAGAAGTTGATTAAAGATGTGCGCGGATGGGTAGTGGATGAACAAATGAATTCCTCACAACATACTTGTTCTTTGGTAAACATTGCCCTAGGGATGTTGGTTGTTCAACCACCAGTCATCACCTCACACATCTTTGATCACCACTTTCAATTTTTGTGGACTCTCATATGATCATATGACTTGTTTAGGCTCATTCAATTGCATAACATCCAATTATATATTATTTTACTAATGAAATAATCCTTTTCAAAATATGTGCTAGTCAAGGTCTATGAATATGTATCGTCATCTAGTGTATTTATTAATGAAGTAGTCTTTAGTTTATGCTAGACTATGCTTAGTTATTTACTCGACCTAATATAACTAGAATAGACTGGGAACTACTTCCATAATTAAATAACTAGAAGGGGATATTTATTTATAGACCATGACTAGCACATATTTTGAAAAAGATTATTTAACTAATCAAATAATAGAAAATTAGATTTTATCCAATTAATTGAGCCTAAACAAGTCATGTGATCGTATGACAGTCCACGTAAATTGAAGGTGGTTATCAAAGATGTGTGAGGTGATGACTTGTGGTTAAACAAACGAATTCCCCACAACATACTTATGCTTTGGGTAAACTTTACCCTGAGGATGTTGGTTGTACAACCACTACCCATCCTCATATATCTTGGATCACCTTCGACAATTTACATGGACTCTCATACGATCACATGACTTGTTTA
>NW_025893156.1:0-1074 GCF_002878395.1 Capsicum annuum
AGGCCTTCGAAAGTATAGAAGGCTCACCACTGGATACAACAACTCTGACAAATGAGATCTACAGCTGTTTTGGACCCCTAGCCTGTGACTCAGAATCTGAGAGGTTGGGGGAGGGGGTCAATACAAATGTACAGGTACGTAGAGTAATCCAAAGAAAAGATACAATATTTTTACAAAATATAAGTGAGAGCCATTATAAAGAAGTTTCGTATCAAATCATTTGAAAACACATGGGCATAATGTAATAATTTTTCAACAATAATGCAATGCAGCTGAGCTAGGTGGAATACCCTATAATATCACATTTACACCAACTGTCAAACCTCAGTTTCCATCAAGATTAGAGTATAAGTTAGAGGAGGACACACAAGATCACACAGCAGGGTATACACAGCAGGGTGTCTCGACCTGATGAAGTATGGTAGTGCACAAGATCACAAATCAGGGCTCCTAACCATAGTCCCAAATTGGGATAACATATATCAGGTACACAAGATCACAAAGCAGGGTACCCAATTCCCTTGTCAGCAAACACGGTTTCCAGTGATGAGCCCTTTAACTTAAATGCCTTCTTCCGGCATCCACCTATCTCATGTAAAATTAATGCATTTCAAACTTTATTTAAGTCGATCACAAATCATATTTTGTAGGGTATCGTCATACCCAAATTTCAAATTATCAATGTTACATCATGCTTTTCATTCAACCATTATATTCAACACGTTTCAACATAAACAAACCTCTCCTTGCAAGTCAAAATCATATCCTATCATAATAATTTTTAAAACATTTCATGTCATACTTTTCAAGATGATTTCAACCAATTCACATCATATAAAGATTTAAAACACAATCACATCAAGAGAGGGATTCCATATAATTCATACTCTCAAATTATCATCTTTTTGAAACACATGCATGTACATATATAATATATTAAATCACTTCGGAGAAAGGCCTAAAGGCCAAATCAATATCACAAAAACGTTTAAAACATAATTATATTTGAAATTTCAAAACCCCCATTCTTAAAACATGAATTTTAAGCCCATGAGATTTTTAGGATAACCTCAC